>NC_056725.1:1958419028-1958441528 GCF_019279795.1 Protopterus annectens
AACAATCATTTCCTTCCCCAACAACATGATACAGGAAATACAAAGCCCATAGTAAACAATCCAGGTATACATAAAATAATAATAAACAAGTAAAAAGTCTTGTTTACATACAAAAATTCCTTTAAATAAAGAATAATTGCTTTAATTTTAAAAAGGGTTGTAAAGACATTTTTTCATTTAAACCAGGGGGGGAGTGTGCATTTAATCTTATCTGCCACTTTAATTCTAGAAATTCTAGATATTCCTCCACAGGTCCCCCCTCTCCCCCAAGTCTACTTGTTCCAGAATATAAAACCAAAAATTATGGTTATTATTGATGTTAATATGCTTAAATAAAGCATTATTATCATTCCTTTCTTTTATATCATATAGGTGCTGGTATACCCTGTGTCTAAAAGCATTTTTTGTTTTCCCTACGTAGAAACCTTTACAATTTTTACATACCGCGATGTAGACCACCCCTTTAGTATAGCAGTACATTCTCTTTTTGTTGATGATCCGTCCATAATTGCCCAGCTTAAAACTATCAGTATTCATCATATAGGGACACTGAGCACACCTACCACACTTAAAAGTACCCCCTCCCTGAGTGTTGATCTTCTCCTTTTCTAGGAGTCCTTTGATTGAGATATTTTTCTTATAAATTATAGTAGGTTTTACACCTAATTCCTCCAGGACTCCAGAATCGTTCTCAAACATTTTCCAATATTTGTTTACAATATACCTAATGTCCTCAATGTTGTTGGACTGTTCCTGCTTTCTGTTATTTACTGATTTAGAAGTAATATTAATACTTTGTAGCCTAAGGTAGGCTAACCTGCAGTAGAACTCATTTGCTCCTTCCTTCCGTGTCTCTCTGCAAGTAAAAATGCCAATTAGAGAGCTAATAAATTATAACTCTGTCAGGGGCACACTGGAGGGGTACTTAACCACTGGAATGTCTAGTATTTCGCAGTACCACCCATCTTAGTATGTATTATTGTACTTAGAAAATAGAAGCTGCCAGAAAAATGTTATTTTATTTTGTTAATAAATACCTACTTTTGCAGCTTTGTGTTAAATATAGTAAGGAGTATACATTTAAAAGACAATGGATGGTATGCATTTGGTAATGCATAATAATTTGTATAGTGGGACAGTGTGACATTACTAACCTATGCATATATGTGCATGTTGGAGGGGTGACAGTTTCATGTAAGTGTGGCCATGTAAGATACAAGTCAACTTGCCATAGAAGTAACTATGGACAACATAAAGTACAATTCTTCTCATACTGCCAAAAAGGCCTGGAGCACAGTGTTAGACCAGCAGCAGATAATGTTCATGTTGTTTTCAAAACCTACAGACTGCTTGACTAAGTGGTCATGGACGCTGGTGATAATGTTGTTCATAGAACAAAATGCAAGACTGTTCACTGCTGCCTGAAACCCCCAGTATCCTACCTGTCAAATGTATTGTGTTTCACATAAGTTAGTGGAATTTTGGCATATTTTAACTTGAATCATTTAGTTGGTGTTAATACAATTTGAGAAGTAAGGTTTGTTATTGTTCTGCAAGACAGAATTACTCTAAAGGATGTAGGCTTAATTTTTAACAATATTCATTCAATCAAACAAGCACATGCACATGTTTTTAATAATAAAGGATGTATTTAAGGAAAAAAATGAAAAAAGAAAAAATATTACTCTGAAATTACTGACTAGGCATTTCCAACAGACAAAGAACTGTAATATACACTGAGTGTATCATATAACTTGTTTGCAGTTAAAAGCTTTCTCTAGAGTCTCCTCGCTCCTTTATCTGTTTAAAACTTTCATTTAAAGGCTCACTGCTGCTTTTCTGCTGTGATAAACATTTCTGCAGTTTTTTTTCTACCTAAGTAGTGTGGGTATTTGTAGCATTGTCCATATTCAGGCTTGTGTCTTGGGCCTAGTTGTTTGTGCAGGCTGTAAGTCTGAGCACATGTTCAATGCCATTGTAGTTTAGCCAAAGCCATTCTGCATTTCAGTGAGAGTGGAGTGTTTCTGGTCATTGGCTGATTGAGGTTACCTGGACTACTGCTTGGAATAAGCATCTCACTGATTCTTAAGAGCTTTTTAAAGTTGTTTCAGGTTTCAACTTTTTGTTACTTAAGAAGTTAACTTATGAGTGTTTCTGCCATTTCACACTGAGCTAAATGGAGGAAGGGCACTGAGCAAACTGATCTGTGATATATAACATTAAGTATCCTGTTTTTTGCTTATTTTTAAGAGTTATTTATAGCACTTTTATTGTCTGCTGCATACTTTTCTAGCTAGTTTCATTGTGTGTGAGGTATTAATTGGAAATTATCTACATTTATTAAGCATCTCTTTGGGTTTTTTGTTCTGATTTCCTGCCAAGGAGTGTATCATATTGTTTCCTACCCTCCCTATTGGCATCGTGTTCTTATACTTGGTTGCTTTGCAGTTGCCCTTCCCTACTGTAAATTTGATCTGAGACACGCCTTCCAGTCTAGTGTCATTACCTTACTCTACCTAATCCAGGGAGAACATTTGAGAAGGCCAACCCACTTAGTTTCTGCTCATCCTTTCCCCTTTCCACTTTACAAAAAAAAAAAATCTAAGTTTGTTTCCTGCCTTTCCTGTAAGTACTCTAGTCCAGATACAGATTTGCTGTATCCAGGACTGTCTGTAAGCTTCTGAGCCCCCAAGCCTTTCTGTGTTGGAGGGAAGCCTTCTAGCTTAATTTTGTTTCTTAGAACTAGCCAGTTGTTTAGTTTCAGCACTCAAATCTGTTTCTTTGAACTCAGCACTTGTTCAGAACTCATTGTAAGCACTAAATAAGCTACAAGTTACTACAGCACTCAACTTTCCTCACTTGTCTAGAGGAAAACAGTTTTTAGTTCTTAATAAATAAGCACCTATCCAGGCATGTCTACGGGTCAACTCCCTGTGTTTTCTCCTGTCCACCTGATGAATCTGGGCATCTTAGGGCAATGCAGCAATTGCCACATGTACACAACCAACCCTCTCCTCCTACCACCCAACACTACAACCTGTGAGAGATGCTCTTATATAGCCAAACTGGATGCAAATCTCTCTTCACCCAAGACTGGACTAGATAGTCAAGAGGAGAAGGTAAACACTTGCACCGCACCACACTCATCACATAGTTTCTCAAAACCTACACCACCAAAACACATACATAGAAACACAAAACACACACCTACATTCATGGAGGTTCTCAATAAAAAATTGCCCAAGCAACAGGGACCTCCAAAGCAGAAATGCAAGCAACCTCCTCCCCCCAACACAACCCAAATGACACATAGTCCACAAACTCAGTGTGCCACTCAAACACAGCCCATAAGGCATAACAACGTACCCAACACTCTAGTCATAGGTGACTCTATAGTCAGGCACACTGATGTTCCACTCACCAGGCTAAACAAGGAGAAAGTTACTGTCAGCTGCCTGTCGGGTGCCAGGATACGCCACATAATGCACACACTCAGGTCACTCCACAACAAGTGCAAATATAACTCTGTCATTGTCCATGTTGGTGTGAATGACCTGAGACGTACCTCCCTGGACTACATGAAAAGAGACATGGAGGAGCTGTCTGATCTTGTAGCCCAGGCAGGTATGACCCTAGCCCTAGCCCTAGTAGCATCCTGCCATCACCCAGAATGATACCACAGTGCAAGAACAAAATGATTGACTTCAACAATTGGCTAAGCTTCTGGTGTCATTCTAAGAGGATCCAGTATCTGTCTGCCTGGGATGATATGATCGACAAACCACGATGCTTTGCCAGAGATGGCCTGCACCTGTCGCCATTGGGATTCCGGATACTGGCTAACGCTCTTGCCACCCCAAAGTGCCTTTTTTAGGCAAGGTTCAAATGACAAATTCACCACCGTAACAGGTACAAGCAAGCAAAATCTTAGGGTAATGCTGCTCAATGTTAGAGGTCTAAACCTCAAAATGCACTCACTCGAGGCACTCCTTAAAATGGAGAATATTGACATCTGTGCAGTGACAGAGACCTGGTTCAAGGCTCCAGAGAGCACCCCTGCATTACCAGGCTATAATTCATACCACAGCTTTTGGCCACCTAACCTGGACTGAAACAATAAAGATGGAGGCATATCCATATTCATTAAGGATATCCACAACTCCAGGCTAGTTGCTCAGCATAATGCATCTGAGATTATCCAAGTGCAACTAACTCTGGGCAAGACCACAATCCAAATTGTAGCTTGATACAGATCCCCCACCATGCCCCAGGATTCCCACTCCTCATTTCTTGATGCACTGGAAAATATTAGGGTACAACCTAACAACCCAATAATGGGCAGTTTCAACTACCCCACCATTAACTGGGAAAACTACTCATGTACCAACTCTTGTGCTCAGCGTTTTCTGGAATTCATAAATTCCAATGCCTTGGATCAACTTATCCACACCCTCACCAGGGGCAGCAATATCCTAGACCTGGTCATTAACAAATGTGGGCAACCGGTGTTCCACACCAGAGGTCAATTCCTTGTTGGTCAGATCCGACCACAAGCTAATCACCCTAGACATCCACATCCCACCACCCCATTAGGGAAACCACCATAAAAAATTTCTCCAAAGCCAACTTCATGCTTGTTAAGACAGAAGTGGCAAACTTCACGACACCCATGCTGACAGACAATAGAGGTATGACTGCTGAATCCTACACAAATGCACTTTATAAGCACTTACACGAGTGCATGGATCGTGCAATCCCTAACAGAACCAATATGCTATCCTCCAAAAAAGGAAGCCAATCTGGTGGTTCCCTGGCATAAACAAACTCTACAACAGAAGAAAGAAACTGTTGCAAAAAAGAGTAAAATCCCATGATTGGAGGAACTCCCTGGCCTGCTCCAGTAAGAAGCTGAGATCCCTCATATAATCCTCCAAAGCTAGTTATGAAAACCAAATTGCCACTGATTCTAAAGACAACCACAAAGCATTCTATAGCTATGTCAAGAATCTCAATGGCAACACTCAGATCTGCTCTGAATTACAGCATAATGACACTAAATATACAGAGCCAACTGATATTTCCAGCATCCTGGCAGATAGGTTCATTGCAAACTCTACCTCCCTCTCATCCCCTAAAGGGCCCATCTCTATACCAGAAGAATGCAAATTTCCTGTAATCACGGCTGCACAGGTAAAAAACACACTCTCCAAAGCAAGAACACAACATCCATGAGACCTGACAACATCCCAGGCTGCGTTCTACATGAACTACAGAATGAACTGGCACCCCACCTAAGTACCATGTTCAATCATAGCCTCACCACAGGCTTTGTGTCCACTCAATGGCACACAGTGATGGTTATCCCACTCCACAAAGGGGTAGCCACCACGGCCCCCAGGAACTACCACCCCAATAGCCTGACAAGCCTGGTCTGCAAGGCTATGGACCGTGTCATCATGGAACTTATAAATAATGACATTGGTAATCTCCAAACTCTGGACCCCACCCAGTTCAGGTTTGTAAAAGGCAGATTATGTCTCCTAAACCTGACAGACTTCTTTGAAGTGGTCACCAAAGCCGTAGATGAGGGTAAGGTGGTTCACACAGCCCATCTAGATCTCGGCAAGGCTTTCAACACCATCCCCCACTCTGGAATTATAGATAAACTCACTAAGCTAGCTATAAATCCCTATGTCACAAGATGGGTTGCCAACTGGCTCACTGACAGAACCCACACTGTGAAAGTAGCAGACTCCAAATCCAACTTCAGACCAGTGACAAGTGGAGTACCACAGGGTTCAGTCCTGGGTCCTCTCCTGTTTGGTATCTACTTCTCTGAAGTGTAGGCTAATACAGATGGTCTTTCGCTAACGAAGTTCGCAGATGACTGCAAGCTAGGAGCCATAATCAAAACTCCTAACGATGTGAACATTCTACAAAAGGGCCTCACTGAGACAGATGTCTGGTGTCAAAGCCATGGCCTCAAGCTCAATGCCAAAAAGTGCATTGTCATCCCTTTTGGTAAAAACTCTGTACCCATGAACTACCACATAGGCGGTAATCTATTTAACACTGAAAGTGTGATAAGAGACCTTGGGACACAGGTGGACAGTAGTCTCTCCTCTGATAATCACATCGCCACAGTAGTCAGGAAATCCTTCTATGTGGCACATCTCATCACAAAAGGTTTCTCATCCAGGAAAAAAGAGGTCATTGTTCCCATTTACTCATCACTCATTAGACCCATTATAGAGTACAATGCCCCTTTTGGTATGTACCTCACAAGACATCTACAACAACTGGAAAGACCACAGAAATACCTCACAAAGAGGATTACTGGCCTCAAACAGATGCCCTTTGCAGACCATCTCAAAAAACTCCAGCTTTACTCCGTCACGTATTGCCTACTCAGAGGCGATCTCTGCCTAACATGTAAAGCTATATAAAACCCAGAGCTGGTGGACATGCTCCACTTAAAGAAATCCCAATCCCTCTGAGCTACATGCTCTAGGGAGCTAAACCTTGTCACCACAATAAACAGAACATGCTGGAGGGATAGATTCCCATCCCAGTGACATCCCATACTCTGGCTATATCAAACAAAGCTCATCCTTAGCACTCGTCAAGAAAAATCTTGATGGTTGGATGGGAGATAGAAAATTCACCCTGGGGATCACTTCTGTGGCTCTACTCGACAGGGGCACAGCAAAATCATTTTCTTGGGTGGCGAAAGCCAGGGTACCTTTTGGCTAGGCTTATATAGGCCTTAAGGCCAATAGCCTAGTACCTATCTATGAACCTATGAACCTAAGTAGAGATTGTAGAGGTTTTTTTTTTTTTGTATTTTTAGAATTTTGTCTTGTTTTGTGATGCCAAAGTAGTTTAGATGACCCACTGCTACCATTTCTTCTTCCTTTGTTGTCTGAATAGTCTTTCTTTCTCTTGCAGCCATAAACCCTTCACCCTGCTTTCACATGCAGAGCAAATTCTGGGTTTGCTTTTACACATATTCTTTACATGACATTTCCTAGACCATTTCCTTTTACCTCTTCTTAATGTGTCTATTTCTGTTTGATTTTAATCCAGATCAACATTTTGATTATTATTTAGGTTTTCATCTGACCAGTGTTATTAAATGCCTCCTGTCTGTTCAAGTCTATTTTGCACTGCAGTTCTTTAATGGCACATCCTATTAACTTCAGATGAGCATCAGAAATGAATTTCACTCTCCAGTATTTCACTGGATTCTCATAATAATAATAATAATAATAACAATTCACCCTGCCAATTCCTTTTTTCTTTTGTTTTACTCATCAAGACTAAAAAATACTGAACTGTAATTGTTTATGATTCTTGTCACTTGTATTTACATGGCTGCAGGTTCATTGTGGGCAACCCTAAGTGATCTGCTTAAGTCTGGCCTATTATATAATTTTAGACCAACTAGACTTGCAACCCTGAATAAAAGTAATGCTATAAATGAAGACAGCCTTCATATTACTATTATTATTATTGAAAGGTCAGGAGCACATACGTGTATAATGGAAGCCATCTACATCACACTACCAAGGTTTCTCATTATAATAATGCCGTAGTGTACTGAAATATAGAAAATGAGTACTTGTATCACTGTTGCAAACTCAGAAGTAATTCATTAAGAAACATTTTGCAGCATGTCTTTTTGTTGCCACATAAATGCTTCCTGTTACAGAGGCACAACACAATCTTGCAGCTGAGTTAAAATATTACACACAGTTGATTGTTTAACTCTCTCCTGATTGCATGCACTGCAGTGAGAACTTGTAGTACTTCCATAAATTACTAAGCAGATACCTTTAGGAGACTTGCTTGCAAAAGGAGTCTATACTACTAACACGTTGCTGTCTGCTGCTGTTATAAAACTGCTTATGTCGAGCAGTTAGTATTGTTGTTGTACCTGAAAGTAACCGCTAAACTTCCACTTGAGTTTTACTTGTGTTGGCTCATCTTACATCTAACTTTATTGAATTTCCCAGCAATATGGTCTGTACTATTCTGGTCTTTGACAAACTGGTTTTGTAATTCATTTGCCAGTTGTTCTTTGGGAAGTAGAGTGCCTTATGCTGAAAAAAAAAAGTAGAATACAAATATGTCTGTCTAGGTCGCAGTGAAGCGTAATGGGACCATATAAATCTTATCTTTAGTTACAGAGATTTGACCTTTGCTAAATTTAACATAATGGGCAAGGGTACTTGGGCAGACATTCAGGTTCACTTCTGCTTAATTATGTTTACAATTCCTTTGTGTGGTTTATCCTCACTAACATGCCATGCACTGTGTTAAGCAATACCACAGATTCTGGCTTTGGATCAAAGAGGCAAAGTTCAAGAAAAGTAAACTGCTGAGCCATTACAAAAATGCAGACCTAAAGCTTCTGTAGCTGTATTTTTTGGACTTCTTCACGATTGCAGAATTTTTCTTTTTTATTGAACTTTGACCGCTTCTAATAGCAGTGCAGACTATTTATGTCTTTCTTCTTGTTCCCTTAATCCTTGCGTACGTTTGCAAAGCTACTGATTTCTAACTCTTAATTTAATGCAGAGGTGACTTACATACTAGAAAAATTTTTACCATGTAAACAATAGTGCTCCTATTTCTTATAAGAAAATGTGTAGCATTTGCAATGATTAGGCAAATTTAACATACTTTTTTTATTTTAAGAGTTTTCAAAGCTTAGTTCAATTAAAAGATCAACAGTTGCAATGTAATAAAATATTTTGAAGCAGTGGACCAGTTACATGTAATCTTGGATTTTTGTTACCAGTATTTGGGTGCAAGAATCTTCTAAATCTGCCAAAGTGTACTGGAACAATGGCTGTTCGAAAAGCAGGGGAACTGACAAGTGTTCTGCCTAAGTTTGTTCACCTTAATGATTTGGCTTGTGAATCATCTGGAGGAAAGGTAAAGAAGAAATTTCCTATGTCTAAAAAATAATTAATATAACATGGACCCAACATGCATAGGTAAAGCGCATAGTGATATTTTATTTAATTTTGCATGTTATGTTTGCATAGCTTTTATAGCTAAATGAATAATTTAGCAAAACTAATATGTTGTATATTTCATATAATTTCACAGCAGCTAATGAACTGTGCTGTAAAACATTGCCGTTATATTTACAGAAGAAAAAAAAAAACAGCTTAGTTTACTGAAATACTTCTGAAGTATACAACTGTACATAGTTCTCATAGTGACCAGGGTTGGGTTGTGTATAACTTGCATAGGGTTTGCAGGTTTACTACCTATTTTAATATTATGATGGTAAATTAAAATGACTAATTCTTTTCCTATGTACTACAAACTCTATGCATAAAAAAACAAGTGATTTAACTATGGGTCATGACATTTTCTAGGCATTTTTAAGCTACATTCTTGCTTTTTATACAACAATTTACGTATGACTTGACCATGCCGATGCTAATTTAATGGATGATACTGAGATAAGCAATACTTCTTTGGCTACTCTCTAGCCAGGATTCAAACAAAAATTGTCTGGACCAGTTGCTGATATGAAGCAAAGCCCACTCAAATGCTCCTGCATCTCA
Source organism: Protopterus annectens (assembly GCF_019279795.1). Lineage (NCBI taxonomy): Eukaryota > Metazoa > Chordata > Ceratodontiformes > Protopteridae > Protopterus > Protopterus annectens. The sequence continues at coordinate 1,958,428,613 of NC_056725.1, forward strand.
GAATTTCCTGGTTTCTGTGGTATTGCACTAGACTGTAATATTATCTATCTATTTATTTATTTAACATTTGTTAATTGGGTTAGTAGACTGGTATAAAGACCTGTTTCAGCCATGACCGGGGGTAAAATGGCCAAAACAAGATACATATATCACAAACATAACAAAAAATATGAAATGCATTTAATAATAATAATAATAATAACAGGAGTAATGCAAAAGCAGACTTTACAAAATACGTTAAGTACAGAAGGAAAGCTGAAGTCCAAAACTTAATATTTTGTGTAAAAGACATATGCCAATAAAAGTGCCATGCATAATGCAGAGTGATACAACCAGGAAGTTAGCACAGGCATGAGATATGCACACCATAGCATTGATTATTATAAAGTTAATAATAAAACAACCACATGCATAGGCAGTAACATTGTTTATGTAAAGTACTTGTCAGAGCTGTGTTATTCCTCACCTCTTAGGGGTCCCTATCAGCATCTTGAATGCTGACAATATCGAATTTGATATTGTCGCATTGAGAATGCCAAAAGGGCAGAATGTTGAATGGGTAAACGGAATCTCCGTAAGGGGAGATTTCCATTTACCTCAATGTAGTGCGATCTCGGAGTTGGTGTATTTAAGTAGCAGGGGGTGTGGGGGTGCAGGGGGGCTTGCCCTCTGCCTACACTCTTTAGTTTTTTTTTTTTTTTTTTTTTTTTTTCTTTTTATTGGCATTCGAAAATGTAATAGGTCGATCATTTCAGTTCAACATTTAGTGATTCAACCTATTACATTTTCGAAATGGTGATATAGATCCAAGAAAAGATAGAAAATATGGGGAAGAAGTTAGAGAGAGATTCCTAAGATTTGAATAATATGAGGAGGGATACATAAGGATACTGATACAAATGGAATAAAAGTATACAGAGCAGGGAAGGGGAGTAGCTCAGAGAAGCAGAAAATATATTAACCAGTATCTCTGAAGGAAGTACCTATACTTTGCTGAAACAAGTGAGAATGAAGTGACTTCTTGAATGAGATGAAAAGTTTTGCCAACATGGGTTTGGCATAATGGTTAAGGTATTTGCCTTATAAACACAAGGTACATGGTTTGACTCTGATTTTGAGTTATTTACTAGGCTTAAATTGTCTCTTCAAGACAGTTAGTTTAGTATTCATCTGTGATGGGTTCAGATAGAGTTTCAACAAGCTTGAGCAAGTTTAGTGAAGAATCTTTCACAGGTAGCAAGAGTAAAAGAAATCCTGGAAAGAAAGTAAGAACTGGATTTTCAAATATAGTAGGTGAAGGTTTTGTTATGCAATTTACTGAGCAGATGGGGCAGTATCCTTGTTTGTGAAGTTTATATGCAAGTATATTAGGGAGTAGAGTAGCTCTGTCATTAGCTGGTAGCCATTTCCTTTTTTGAGAGTGATGCAATGGTGTTCAAATCTACTGGAAAGGTTAATAAATCTGAGAATTTGATTTTCTATGTTTTGTAGTCTGGTTACACTAGCTGCTAATTTGTCTATTTTACCTGTTATTTTTCTTTTTTAGTCATTATTTCCTAATTTTCTAATACTTATCAGATATTCAGTCCCACTTTCTCTCTCAAACACTTTTGTCAGACCCCTTTCCCCTCCCTTCAGCCTTGGAGTTAAACTTTTTTGGGGGAGTTACAACATACTATTTCCAATACCCTTAAACATTTAATCTGCTTCACCGATTAACCTGAACAATTCCTCTCTGTAGTGACTGCCTGATTACATGCAGGTGGGTTCCTTTCTTAAGCCTTCCAATCCCTGCTCCTAGACTGCATAGCATCTGCTTAATACATTCCGGTATCACTGCCCAGTCACTGGATTTTCCCCATTATGCTACATTCCTAGATAATGCAGTTTATTTCCTTAATCTTATGTTAGATACATTTGCATAAAGGAGTTATTACTTGTGAGTTGTAATCAAGAGATCTGGGATGAAAACCAGTTATGAAGGAGTAAAGAATCAAAATGATTTCTTGGGTAGGATCATGGCACCAATAACATCCCTTGCCCCTCATCTCAAAGAAAAACAAATAGGTGTAGGCCTCTTATCTCTGGGGTGTGGGGCAAGTGGTAAATTGGACAAATGGGCTAGTTTGGTGTGCAAGGGAATTAAAAAAAAGTAATCCCACAAAGTATTTGAATATTTTTTTTAACAGTTTAAATAGTGCATACTCTTACTTTAATGTAAATGCATTGTCAGTGACTTAACAGGTAGCCCACCCATCTTTGGTTTGGAAGATCAGAAGGTGTTGGTTCACTTCTCACTCCAGGTAACTGTGTTAACTTTTCAAATTGCTGGCACTGCAATGCAGCATTCGGAGGTGCTGCACTCCTGAGTGTGCAGCCCTTTGGATGAGGCATTAAACCGAATTCACATCTGTTTGAGTTGGTGATAGCTCAGGTGTCTGTAAAACACCCCACGGCTCTTATTGAAAAAGATAGGGGTCTTTAATTTTATATAAAAATGACAAAATAAAACATTTTTATAAATTTACATGTGTATAAAGGAGATATGTATAATACGGATTCTGTACTACAAATCATAAAAAATAACATCTGTGAATTTTTGAAGAGAGACTCCAGTTTGTAAAATAAAAAAAAAATCACAAAAGGAAAAATGAACAATAATAAATAATATATATCCCTCCACTCTTTTGTCCATAACCAACATTTAAGTCGATGCAAAACTTCAAACAACAGATCTTATCATATAATACATCCTAGCATTTTGCTTACCATAAAAACCAAACAGCAGAGACAGTTATTCTGTTTTTTTCAACATGTGCATCCCATGCATAAATGTAGCTGGCTCAACCAGTGCTCTGTTTTAGTAGCATGAACCAGTGATCCCCCCCCCCCACCCACAAGCTCTTCCATTGAAGAGCAAAAAAAAAAAAAAGTGTTCCTTCTCCTGGCATTATATAGAACATGCCTCCTACCCAGCCATTCAGGTCCATTTTTATGCATCGCTCCTGATCCTCCTCCATTTCATTAAAAAAAGTAAATAATTTCTTGTTTTTTAAACTATATCAAACTACTTGGTACAAATGTAGCAAAAAGTTACTACAGTTTATACCCTGCCTGCAAAGAGTGCAACGACACTAATGTTTTAGTAAAAATAATTCTTTGTATAAACTGCAGTAAACTGCTTGCTAAAAATGTAGCAAACAGTTGCTGCAGTTTATAGCCTGCCTGCAGGTTTTAGTCAAAAAGAAAAAATATGTTTTTACTTTTAAACCATATCAAAATAGTTGCTACAGCTTAGACCACACATGGAGTGCGACAGTGCTCAAGTTTGACTGCACATGCAATACCAGCTTTTAAAAGCCAGTATTGCATAAGAGATTGGGATAATCTGGTTGTGCCTAGCCAACACTTTGTGCTAGGGGCAGTTGCCCTTTCACTCCATCCTAGCTATGTTACTGATCCCATTGAACCCCATAGTCTCCAAATGTTATAATAGCCATTGATACATTTTTTTATTTCCTCAAAAGGGAATTCCTGGCATAAGATATCCCCAAAATGTTGAATTGTAATACATTTTAAGGAAACATGCTCATCACCTTTTTCTACATTATATCCTTGCCTCTGACACCACCTTTCTACGAAAGTTTTATGACTCATATTTGAATGAGTAATTTTAGTAAATGTAACTGCCACAAAAAGTCAGACCGTTCTGATAATCCCCCATACCTGATTCTCCTCTTTCTAATTCCCTCTCTTTCTTAGCATATTCATCTTCATAACAGAAAGGCTACATAGTATGTGTACACCATACTTTGCTATCAGCCACCAAGCCATGTAAATTTATTTTCTACTGATGCATTCCTACTCCCCCAATAATTTTACCCTCTTTCCTTTTTCAAAACGATACTAAATAGGTTGGTATCTTTTAAATAAAAAAATACCCAACTAATTTTTGTGAGTATCTTTCATGCTTTGTAATATACAATACATATGTAATGAGTTTAAAAAAAATTCCTGGATGAACTAAATATAACCTCTCTTTATATTACTTCATTATAAACAATATTTCTGATGGGATTTAATTTGGATTCCTAGAAAAATGAAATAAAAATGATGTCTAGTATTTCTTTTTCCCTTTCCTTAGTCAAAATAGAAATGACAGCTACATAACTGGCTAGTCCCATAAGTGTCCCATTTGGTCAGTAAATGTTCTTCATAAATGAGATTTTAAAGGTTTTCCAGAAGCTAACTGTGTTCTTCAGTTTTGAAATCACACCATCCCATTTTCATGTCCACCAAAAATAAGGCCCAAAGCTTTTATTTTCAACACAGAATATTCTATGCCTGGTATCCCAACATCTGTCCCAATCCCTTTATATTTTTTCTTATTTATTTGTAATCCTACTTTCCCTAAAGTCATTTCCATCCCATAAAATAAATATTCCACTAATTATTTATTCTGAGAAACTAGCATTAAAGCATATGTATAAAGTAAAAAGCATGAAATTTTCACCCCCCTTAACCAACTCCCATGTTCTCCTAAAAATTAAACATCTGTGCACTTAATTACCACATTCTTCACTAAGAGGAAGAGAAAAAACTCCACTTAATGGGCATCCCTGCCTAAATCCCCTCTGCATTTTAATGTCAGTACCTCCCCAACCATTTATTAATAATGACAGCATGGACTTACTGTTTAATATACATACCAATCTCTGCATCTTGATACAAAGCCATACTGACATAATATTTTCCATAATGGCCTGTGCTCTAAGCTATCAATGGCCTTTGCTATATGACATACCAAAAGTATCCTTCCCTTCTTGATTGTAATTCATACACTACATGTTTAATTAACAATAAAAGTTCCTTAATTTGCTTATCTGGCAAACCATACATTCCTGTCACTATATATCTGCCAATACGTATTACATAGTGCAACAGGTCTCCAGTTTTCATATCCCATTTATCACTCTTTTTTCCATAAAAAAACTTTATAACAGTACTTAATATAAAATCATTCTGTACTCCTAAAATGAACCATTTATTCAAGACATTCAAAAACTTTTTTGCATATCACCTATGGAAACATAAAAACCATAAGGAAGCCCAGCTCCCCCGGGCAGCTGTCTTTATCTACCTGTCCTGATACAATTTTAGGTGCATCTAACTCAATTTCCCTTTCAATACATTTTTTGAAATCTACATATATGTTTTCTAAATACCATTATCTTAACTCTTTAGTGTCCTTGAATTCATATAACTTCTCCATATATTTTGTTGCAACAGTCATAATATTTTGCTTACCCTTTATTTCCACCCCAGTGTCATCAAACTACAAAAAGTATTTTCATGATTCTTAATTCACTCACCTAAGAAAGGTAATACCTCTTCTTTTAAAAATATCTCTGTACAGTAATATCTGCACTCTTTATTTTTTCATAAATATCTCTTTCTATCCTTAGACAATAGTGACTGCTTACTTCTGCTGAATATTCATATTTATGATGTAATGATCTATAAAAATACTTCACCCTCAGATATTATTCCTTTTCAGATAATATATATTTTTACATAAATCCTGTCCACTAATCAGTAGGGGATACAATAAAGATTTCATTGTTAAATACACTTCCCATCATTTTTTCACCATTCTCTGCTAATTTTCATCCTCAACCCATTTAGCTGTTCATTTTTTAAGCCTTTCCTACTGCAAGACTCCCTTCTTCATGACCAAACTCCCCTATATAGTACAATGGTCACACAAGCCTGCAATTTTTTTGCCTCCTGATACTTTTTGTAATCTCACAGGAAATAAGAAAAAATCTAACTCACTCCAATTTTCCCCTCTAAAATATGTATACCCTTCATTATAATCCAATTGCAAATCACCTGTCATTAAAAGTTCCTTACCAATGATGACATCTTTGGTTAGCTTGCCTTTTTTTACATCTTATATTACAGCTGAAGTCAATTGCTACTATAACTAGTACGTTAACTACTATATATATATATATATATATATATATATATATATATATATATGGTTCCCATTCAGAAGCCTGAAACATCATAAGCCCGAAAATCAAAATCCTGAAACCAAAAGCCTGAAAATTCAGAATCCTGAAAACTCAAAATCCTGAAAGCCCAAAATCCTGAAAGACCAAAATCCTGAAACTCAAAATCCTGAAAACACAAATAATGCTAATATGTCACTATAAAGACACTAATATCCACCAACTGACCCTGACCCTAACCCTAACCCTAAGGTCCGTCACTATCGCACACTCACCTGACCCGCGCCCTAACCCTAACTCACTTAAACCGCCCCTAACCCCAATATTTGTCACTATTGCATACATGCCTAACCTGCGCCTAACCCTAACTCACTTAAACCGCCCCTAACCCTAAAATAAAACCAACCACACACTTACCTGACCCCAACGCATGACCTAACACCACAGGGCTAACAATAGCAAAGCCACAATGACATCAGTATGTCTATTTTGTGTTTTCAGGATTTTGAGTTTCAGGATTTTGGTCTTTCAGGATTTTGGGCTTTCAGGATTTTGAGTTTTCAGGATTCTGAATTTTCAGGCTTTTGGTTTCAGGATTTTGATTTTCAGGCTTATGATGTTTCAGGCTTCTGAATGGGAACCATATATATATATATATATACCCTCACTTCTTGCAGTACGCTGCATCACTCTTCATAGTTTGGACAAGTATACAGTACAATTATTCTAACAATAATGTGTTTAACCATTGCAAACACCACAACTCCCTACCTGTCCATAGTATCAAAATGTTTGTAATTGTGACTACATGTGGTTTATAAAGGAAAGCAACACCTGAACAGGTCTCATTTCCAACCATTCAAATATTGTAATCTCCCCACACTTTACCAGATTGCTTTCTTTCCCAATAAGAACATAATCTAGTATCCAGGAGAATTACAAAAATCATAATGTTTTTTAACCACTGTAATACTGTAATTCTTCTACATTTACTATTAATGATGTTAACATTTAGAGATAATATAGACAAATTAATAATTTATTTTTATTTTACTCTTTCTACCCAATGCCTTTGAGCCGTATGTTTCATTTATGGACTCTGCTACCTATAATACTACTTTTTTCTTCCTCTGCCTCCTCCATATCCTCTTTGCTAATGTTCCCTCTTCCTCAATTTCTACAGGGTCCTGTTGTCATTGCCCTTCCCTCAAATTCATCTAAAGTAGTATTTAATGACTGATGGATATTTTGCTGCATGTATACCTTGTGCATTCATTTTGTTTAGCTTTTCTACCCCAGAAGATGTCCTACAAGTATCTTCCTTATGTGGATCCATTTGAGTGCTTTCTGACTGCTGTAGCCATTGCATTACAGGTGAAAGTTCCTATTGCTCCTGTCAGTCAACCCATCTGTGTCCTCCATTACCACACCTAGTACAATGCAATATACATTCCTTAATTGTATATCCTTTATCCCCACATTTACTGCATCTTTTGAAAGGACAAACATTTATCAAGTAGTCTCATTTCCCACAAAAAAGTCAGGCTGGCCTCTATAAGGTACAAACCTCTCCAACATTGTTTAGGTAAGTGAACAGTAGCATTTTGTACAATTTTCAGTATTACTCCTGCTTCCCAGACACAAATCCAAATACCACTGTCATTATAAATTTGTTTACATCAAAAACAGAGTGACATTCTTTTTAAGATACTTTTTTTGCATCCATATATTCAATATCAATGCTTCTAAATTGGAAAATATATTTTTACCTGAATGTATAAACATCACGGTCTTGTTGTTTATCAAAAAGTTCTACAAACTTTCAGGCTAGTTCATGTATTTCAAAATACACGTCAGCAAAACATGAATTTCCCAGCAGAATGATAGCATGCAAATCCATAGGAACAAAGCATAAAGGCTTAATGATATAATCCCACAGTTTATAACTGCCCATTTTTGTCCATTTCTAGTTCTGATATGAATTATATATTTCATTCTCTATGAAAGATCTGTTTTCTTTTAGTAATCTCCAGATGCTACTGCAACACTTGCATAAGCATGTTTTGGTCATGTTACTGAACAACTTTGTGGATCACTCTATCTTTCTACCACTTCCTTCCCAACCTCCCACCCTTCCATGTCACACTCCTCAGTATCCAAGTCCAAAGTATGCCTGGGAGTTCTAGTTTCTGATGGTACACCAGCACTTTGTTCTGGAAACCACTTTTCCATTAAATCAGCTCAGGATAAATCAAACTCACCTGCTGGTTTCTCTGACCTCATTGACACCAAAATTTCATCTTATTTGTAATCCTCCAGATTTCAGTGTAAAAATGTCAGCCTTTTCACACGTTTTTTTTCATTTGAAGTTACCAGCAACAGTGGTATTTTCTTACATTCTGCTTCCCTTTGGATCACTATTGTTCTATTAATGTTATCAAATGCTGGAAATCATTGAAGATTGAAGTCACTAAATAATTACATACATTTGAGTTTCAGACTTTATATCCTTCAGAAAATGCATGTTAATGCAAAACATGTTACTCTAGTAACTTTCTAATTTTATAAAAGCAATATTTAAAATTTGTTCCTGATTTTCAACATTTGTCCCCCCATTATTTTTTGGCTTTGTCTAGATTCATTGCACTAAGAGGTTGTACTCTAGCAAAGTATTTGAAAGTTACAACAGGGTGAGCTGCTTACCATGTATTATTTTAGTTCTGCTTCTGTTCTGTGAATCAGATTGACTGTTGGTGATTTCTGCTATGTGAGCTGGGTCAATGAGGCTGAAAATGAATTAAAAGAGGAAAAACAGTGTTCTTTATTTCCAAAATTTGTGCTGGCAAATGCAAGAGAAGGAGCTTCTTCCATTTATATGGCCATATTCTGTAAGTGATTCTTCTCAACTGTCTCTGATTTTGCAGAGCATCTCTGATTTTGCCTCACGTTCTTGTTATGTCCCTCATATTTTTTTTTTTAATTTCCTGGTAAACCAATGAGGCTTACAGTCAGTCGATGATGCCAGAGCATTTCATACTTCTTATTCTCAGAAATTGCATGTTGATGCAAAACCTGTCATTCTATAACCTTTAAGTGATTTATTGAGTAATATTTAAAAAAAAATGTTCCTTCTTTGAGCCCCCCCCTCCCCCATTCTGGTTTCTCAAAAAGTCTTGAGAAAGAAGATTAGAGATATTGTGGTCTGTACATCATAACCTGTGTGGTTTTCTGGTAAATTCTTGTGGATTGTAGTACTGAAATAATGTCTGGCATATGCGTTTCAGACTTAATATCCTTCAGAAAATGTTTGCTAGTGCAAAGCTTAATATTATATTAACTTTCTAAGTAGGTAACAAGAATATTTAAAATCTGTCCCTGAGTTTGGGTCTTTGTCTGTGATTCTTGACCTAAGAATTTGAGTGGGAAGAAGGTGGTTGCAATGAATTACTCTGTGTGGTTCTTACAGCAGTAAGCTGAAATGTATTTCTTGGCCATTAATTATGTATTTATGTATTCATTTAATCTTTGGCCAAGCTGTACACAATTATACTTGTGGCTGTAATTTTTTTTTTGTGTGTGTTATGATGAGCAGGAAGGGAGCAGGGCTGTAAAAAAAACATGTTTTTGCAAAAAAAATGGAAGAGTTTCTAAGCAATATTTTGGTCATGTGACAAAATGGTTTTGGAATGTTGGTCTAACTCAATCTATACATTATACAGAATAGAACTAAAGTGAGCAAAATATTTTTTTTTTGGAAAAAAGAGGAAAGCATTAAAAATGACCCAGGTGGGCAAGAAATGTTTAAAAGAAGAAAGATAGGGAAGTAAACAAATTATTTAAAATAGAAGGAAACAAATGCAGCAGTCAGAGCATCTGATACTCAAGCAGAGAAAAATATAGCAAATCACTTCAGAAGGAGGATAATCAATTTTACATTTAGAATGTGAGCAAAGCTAGAATAAGGATGTAGAGCGAAGCTAAACAAATACAGTGAAGTTGGAGAGAAAATGATGGTTAAAACACAGAGTTCCTAAATAAAATCTATGCTTAGATTCATAAATAAATAAAGAAAAAGTTTTAGCAGAATCAGTTGGTAATAACTCCTTGTATAATTCCATTCCTTTGATGCATTAATAACCCTGAAATAAAAAATAAAATAAAATAAAAAAATAAATGGACATGCCAAGGCAGTGTGTATATGTGTGTGTGTGTGTGTGTGTGTGTGTGTGTGTGTGTGTGTGTGTGTGTGTGTGGGGGGGTGTTGAAGGGATTCACCTACAATTTCTCATAAAAGTAATAAAATTATTAAGCAAACCTTCTAACAAATCAAGGATGGGGGGTTGGGGAAGCATAAGCATAGCTAGGGTGGGGCATTGGGGGCTGCCACCTATGGTGCAAGGTGTCATGGGGACATGACCACAATACCAACATTTAGTTTCTGAATGGTGATGCAACATCACATGACATCAGGTATGATGCTCTTCAGTGCTCCGTGTGTGGTCTAGTGCAGTACTGACATTCAGAAATGAATGCAATAATTTAATTTTGGTCAGAATTGAAGTATTTTGCTTAGCAAGCCTCTTGCTATATTTGTACCACGTACTTTGCTACAGTTAAAACAAAAGGCTTTTTTATTTCTTTTTTTTTGTTTTATAGTCATCTCATAGAGAGAACTTTTTTTGTCCTTTGGTCCTGAAGTAAAAGAGGACTATTTTTTGGTACTCAAACACGGGAAGTACAAGAGGTTTCTTTTCTTTTTTTTGCTCCTCAGCATAAAGTTGACGGGATGCCAGACTGAGGAATGGCAAACGGTGCCAGAAGACCTGGCTGTATTTCTGGGGGGGAAGTAAGGGGCTTTATCCCTTTACCTTTTTGTTTCATAATTCTTCCCTCCTTAGTGTAATCATAGCTTCCTGTTGTACCATACACTCTGGACTTTGTTATTATTACTATCTTCACACATCATTTTGGCTGTATTCATAATACTTCTTGTTAAGTTGCTTGTCTCCTGCCATTTAGATTTGTCCAGCCAGAGACTGAAATAGGTCTATTTTGATCAGTGCTCTACCCTGGTTACCAAATTGAATAAATAAATAAATAATAAAGCTAAAACATTGAACTGCTCCTATTCTAAACATGGTTAACCAGATATACTTGTTCCTCCTTACCCAGCCTATCTACTTGCCCTCCTACTTTCTTACTATCACCTTCCACTTACTAACTTAATCCTATCTATTTATTATCATATACCTTTCTCCCAGCCTCACTTTCCACAGCTACCTTATACACTATAATTATCATACTCCTATCTCTATTTTTCTTAGTAAGTACCTTTATTTTTCTTCTCCTTTAATCCTTTCTCTTTACTATTTTTCTAAGATGTTGCTGTTTCATTTGTCTCCTGCTATATCTTGTTACTTGTTTGCTTGCATTTTGTATTTCAAATATTGTCTGTACCTATTTTTTAAGCATCGTATCATATTTTTACAAATATATTTGTTTGGGGTATTTGATACCTTCTTAAGCGTTCTGAGAAATCTTCTACTTTAGAATATTGGGCACCTTCTTAATAACATGCAAAATGATCTAATTTGTAGATTTGTTTAGGATATCTGATTTGCACGTTCATAATATAAAGTGTTTGGAGCTTTTCTCCCAGGGCATCTGTGGAAAATAGATTCTTGGATCCAGTCAGACTTTCCTGAAAACAAATGTCAGTAGGTAATAATAAATAAATAAATATAAATAAATAAATGAATAAATACAATTGTAAAAGGGGAAAGAGCAGATGCAGTTCTAATCTACAACAATAGGAGTGACAGATTGGCAAGAAACTTTTGACCTATCAGTTTGACCTCAGTAGTATGGAAAATAAAGAATCACTGCTAACAGACTGAATTTTAAAATATCTGGAAGAATGTGGGGTATAAACCCAATGTACCACATCATCATGGATTTATAACAAAGGATTCCAATGAAATCTAATGGAGTGCTCTGCCTGGTTAACCAAGGAGCAACATCAGAAAAGAACACTGTATGTGATCTGCTTAGACTTGGCAAGGTATTTGCCATGGTACCACATAAAACATCAATGATCAAATTAGTTAAGACTGGACTGATCCCGAATGCAGTGGAAGTATACAGTATATGGGTAAAACACCTATTGACGTTCATTATAAGTGGTGCTCAACTGCAACTTGCCTTTTTGCACTAATGAAGCAAGTTCCACCCTAATTACATTTACTGATTCATAGCCATTCAAATTCCCCAGAGGGCAGCACCTCATTATCCAGAAATTTGCATGAGTGTGAATTGCTGCACCATGTAGAAATAACAGATATACAGTGGAGCATCTACCACATGTGCTACTCTGAAATGCAGGTTCTAAGAGGACCAAACAGGCATTGACCCCCAGTCCAAGGATACATGTGTTCACACACACACACGCACACACACACACACACACACACACACACACACACACACACACACACACACACACACACACACACACACACTTGCCAAAGTTATTTATGCACAGATGCTCAGACACTCATGGACCTATTCACACATTGCCCAAGAACTCTCTCTCTCTCTCTCTCTCTCTCTCTCGCTCTCATATACACACTGGCATGCAGGTATGTACAAACATATTCTCGCACACTCCCATTCAAATACAGCAGGACTTACCTATATCAGCTAGCTGTGCAGGGTAAAGTGGCTCCAAGTCGCTCTTCACAGATTCCTGCCACTGAAAGACATAGTTATGCACTTCAACAATGCTGCATACACTTGAACCTTAGGATACCAACCCTGCCCAGCACTTGCATAATTTCATTACTGAATCTCATAGTTCACAAGTTGTCTTGCTGGTCAGCATGCTGGGATGATCATTTGCA
>NC_056725.1:1958446528-1958526528 GCF_019279795.1 Protopterus annectens
TTAGTTTTATTTTTCTGCCCAAACACCAAGAAAACATACCGTAGATTAGACCACAGCGACAGCAACATGGAAGGCGTGCTGTATAGCACAAACTGTACTAAATGCCATGCATTTTATGTCAGGAAAACAGTAAACAAACTTAAAACACCCATTGTGAGGCACCTGACTGATATTAAACAAATAAATCACCTCTACATCCTTGCCAAACACCACAACAACAACATGGCCCATGACAGTTTCAGATTCCACATACTAGCCAAAATGAAAAAGAAGAACTTCACGGGAACTACAATGACCTATTGGAATTTAAGGAACTGGAGTGGCAACTCAGACTTGATGCTGGCAAAGCCCCAGGAGTGAACACCCAGATCTCAAGTGTCAGCACCCTCAATTTGAGAAGGATCCATCATTATGCATATTATTGATCACCAGAACTACTTGATCTGGATCTGATGGGTTCGCTGATTTTATCACACTTTTGCATGGCACTCGTGACTCAGGACTAATTCACTTTTTAAAATCTCAAACCTCTAGTGTATTTATGATGGTGTTGGTTTACATTTTGTTCTTTATCGTTAGTTTTATTTTTTCATTACCCATTGCTTACATTTACTTTGTTTTTTTTCCCAAGCGAGCATAGATCTGATGTTGTAGGTGCCCAGACCACTTGACCAAAGGTGTGTCATGCTATGATTCCCTTGTTTATTTTTTGGTTATTGATCTAAGTTGGGCAACTTGGGCTATATACTGTATTAATATTAAAATCATTTCCCATAAAAATGATAAAAGGAAAAAGTTTGGACTATAATTTCCATAGGACTTCAGTTACTGCATTTGTATAAGAAAAGGGATTTTTTATTCATTTAATCAGATGAATTATTGTTACTTGCATGTACAGAAGAATTGGGTTGATGTTAATGATCCTTTATTCTTTATTACTTGTGGCATGATGTTTTTACCTCTTTATCCTTTTACTATTTACATGTCATACTTATTGGTCTTGGTATTTCTTACATGGATTTTAAAATTAAATGGTTGCTTTGGTTATTTCTAAACACGACACGACCACCAGTGTTCAGTTAAAAGGGTTTCTATGGCACCACAACAAGGCCAGGTTCATGAACCAATCCTAGGACAAATTTAATAATGCATTATAATTCTAACCAATAGTCGGACACCTCCCCAATCCCCTATTGCACTAAAAGGAAAGTGCAGAACTGGAATCTTAACAGGTGGGGCCTTGTTGTATTTATCCTAATATTAATAATAGCCACAATTTAAACAGGGTCAGGCACTGGCCACTATTTTTTAGCCCAGAAGCCCACCACCTAATCCTAGCCAATCACTAGTAGCTTGTATGATGCAAGCACTGACACTCAGTAGCCCGCCAATTTCCCCAAATCACCGATTGGCCCCGCTACGGCTCCCTGCCACTGATTATCCCAGTCCACCTCCATTCAACCGATTGGCCGTATGCATCTGGGTCCAGCCAATCAAATCAGACCAATTTTTATGTTCAGCGCACTAACCAGGACTGGTTACCACCCCGTAGCCTGCCAGTTTTACTGTCCGGTTATTGGCCTCTTTTCTGAGCTCTGAGTTGTCCATAACTAGGAGACTCCCTGACTAATCAATTACTCGCTTGCCTTTCCTCCATAATAGTTTGGGTGCTTATTGGACACCGTTTCCACCCCCTTCCTTACCCCTACCAGAATACCTTCTCTGAGTCCATCATCATCCTGATGATTCCCAATTGGCCAGTGTTCTTTTACTCGCTCTCTTCCCCTTAAAACACACCTATTTTTTTTTCCTCCAGCTCTTGATTGGCCAAACATAACTGGGCTTGGTTTCATGCAACCCTTCCCTCCCTGGAAGACAGTGCCCACTTTTTACAGCCGGTGATTGGTAGACAATTCAGAACTAGGATTGGTCTTTTATTTTCCCTATTCCAACCAATGAAAAACCATCCTCAATAGCCAGGCAGCTAGCGATGTAGTTAAGCAATTCAGATATGAAGAATTTCACTGGAAACTCCTTTAATTTGCTGACAGCCTACATATGTTCTGATAGTAGTATAAATGCACACTGTTGATACACACTGTTTTTTTTCAGCACACATTTGCCTACTTGATTCTTTCAATAAAGCTTAAATAAACTGTCACTGATGGAACATCCTACTTATGATTTCTTTTTCCTCATATAATTTCTTCAATTTACTTAATATTGTTTCTGCTTAAGACTACGGAAACAGGATTTGATTAAAAATTGGTTACTACAAGAATCTTCTAAGACACTTACCCAATTACTGAGAATGTGTTTTTTTAATTTAAATTTTTTACTGATTTATTATTGATTACTGTTATTTACCCGAAGAAAAGTTCATTAACATGGACTTCAAAAATGATCACTCAAGGAACTTGGTTTGAGCAGTACTCCCACTTCTCCTTTTTTATCTTTTTTCCAAGCTATGACAATCTCAGAGCTGGCATATATAAGATTGGGGAGTGTGTGAGGGGGTGCAAATAGCCTTTTAAAGAGAAGAACAATTTCTGAAATTCATTCTTCTCCTGTGTTTTTTTGTCTTTTTGTTTGGCTTGTCGGCACTTGGCATTTTGAGTGCTGACATTTCAGTAAGAACCATGACAGTTATTCTAATTGCAATGACGAGTTTCTTAAGGGAGGTTGCTTTTCTCTGATGTGACATTTGTGGCCTCCACACCTCTGGTAATTCTATATAGTAACTCAAATATTTATTTATTTATTGACATTTGTTAACTGGGTTGGTTCAGCTGGGCTTGTGGCCCATTTTCAGTGGAGACCCGAGGAGAAAAGCTCCAAAAAAACAGAAACAGTTTACACAGAATCAAACATTTGAGTAAAAATATGGTCAAAATCTGTTATACAAGAACGTTAGAGAGACAAAGCAGAAATGCAAACACGATATATACATATCGATATTTTTACAGACTAAAAATATATATTTACATATTTACAACAGTATTGATTGTAGAGTTTAATAAGTATCCACTATAGTGGAGTACTTAGCTGTATGTGGAGGGACTGAAAAGGTATATAGTAGGGTTGTGGGGAGCTTAAGTAGGGGCTTGACAAGGGCATTTTTGGAGTTGAATAGATGAAGTTTGAGTCTTTCTTTAAGGTGGGATGAGTGAATCCCAGAACAAATGTCTCTTGGGAGTTTGTTCCAGGCTTGAGCGATGGAGTGTTTATATAGGAGTTTGCCAGTTATTTTTTTGGTTTGGTAGATTTGTAGTAGTTGCTGATTAGAGATATGGAGAGTCCGTGGAGGAGTGTAGATAGAAGGAAGAGAGAGCAGGGCAGGATGAAGGTTTGTAAAGAATGAAGTGTAACATTTGAAGTTGTGACAGCAGTAGAAGATGGGGGAATTCTAACCAGTGGAGAGTATTTATGGCAAGGCAGTGATGTGTATTGTATGGAGAGTTTGTGATAAATCTAGCCATCTTGTGGTAAGTTAGATGGAGTTTGTTTAAAGTAGTAGTTTGGATGTTGGTGAGTACTGGGGCAGCATATAGAAGGGAGGGGATGGAGAAGAGCTTATGCAAGGGAGAGTCTGACATTTGTAGTTAGAAATCTTTTGTTGCGATACAGTAAACCAAGTTTCTGGTGAGTCTTTTTATGCTTTGGAGGATGTGCAAGTTGAATTTCAGTTCATCATCTATGATGACATCAAGGAGTTTAGTTTGAGCTTCAGGTTGGATAACAGTGTTATTAGAGGAAGTAGTAGTAAAGGTGGATTTGAAGTGTGCTGTACTTTGGAATCTGAGGTATATTCTGATATTTTTTAGGCTTGAACTTTGTACTTATTCATGGCTTTGTCCCTTCAGTGGTAGTATTCTGAAGATCATAAAAAAATGGTTCCTAGAATTTCAACAGGAATCCTTTGTTCGGTGTTACTTTTCTTTTACTCTTTTTATCCATAGGCTTGTGTATCAGCTCTTGGTTTTATTTTCTTTCATTTCCTACGTTCCTTAGGAATTTTTTATGCACGTTTGACATCTGTGTTTCTGAGTTTTCCCTTGATTTTTTTTCATCACTGCTTTTTGTACACCTGTACATTGTACATTTCTAGGGATTAATTAGTAGCTATTCTGTATGATTTTTTGTTGAAAATATGTTGTGTATAGTTGTTTTATTTTTTGTATTGTGCAAGTATTAGCTTTGTTGTGTAGGCTTAATACTGGTTATTGTGTTATTTGCTGTTCACATCTCCCCCATCACTGTCATATTCTATGTTTTGTTCTTTGTTTATCCCTACAACCAGTTTACTCTTTTAATTCTATGCCCAGTTCTTTTAACTTTCAATTAATCTCCTTTCTGGAACAGTCAAATACTTTACAAAAATCTAAATATAATGCATCTATAGGTTCTCAATGATCTATGTTTTCGAAAAAAATCTTCTTTACAGAATTTTCAGCCAACATTTTAAGAACATATATACAAAATTAATAGAACATGGGGGGCAGACAGCTAATCTTGCGGTATACACTTTGCAGTAACCATTTCAGATTTAGAGACAGCCCTACCATGGTGCTTTAGCACCAAGATGTGCAACACTTCACTGGGCCATCTCTATGGCTTTAGTAAATGCTAATAAGGCACTCAGGGTGAGAGGCATAAGCTAATTAGCCATGTGTTCTCTCTCAGAAATGCCTGGGGTAAGGAATCTACTCAGCCAAATGACTCTGCTTAAAGTAGCACAGCCACTCCTGGCCAATTGTGTTAATGAACACGGGCAAAAGCTTGTGTCCACCCATCATGGCTGAGGTAAAGAGTTTACTGGTCAGGTAGTGCTGGGATGTGTATGAGTGTGTATAAATGTGTGTAATTGTGTGTGTGAGTATACATGAGAGTGTGTGTATCTGCCTAGAAGTTTGCAGTAGAGAGGTTAGTGAGGAGGTGTGTGTGTGTGTGTGTGTGTGTGTGTGTGTGTGTGTGTGTGTGTGTGTGTGTGTGTGTGTGTGTTTGGGGAAGGGAATGGGGCAGTGCCTGTGCCTAAGCAATACATAGGCTACCAGTACTAACTACCACAAGAAAGTTCTGATTTGCACTAGTGGTAGTTAACTGCCAGCACAGACATGTGTATTAGCTGATAATGAGATCTTCCTCATTGTAGCTAATGGGTCTTTTAACCACATGTTCCAGCATCATGGAAACAGACCCATTTTAAGGCAGCTCTTAATGCAAGTGCTGGGATTCATTCTGAATTCCTGGGATGATTTTTTTGTAAACAACCATCTTTGAGTTTTGCAGGCTATGATCTTACACATATCCTTGATATTACAGAGCATTTATAATTAGAGCACTTTTCATACTAGCCTTAAAATTCAGTCATAAGAACACCCTCTTTCATAATCTTAAGCTTAAAACTAAAATTTACTATCAAATTATTTCTGGTTTTTCTTTCTTGAATTATTAATATATTATTTACACAACAAATAAAATGGATGCATCATATTTAAATGGAATTCTTAAAAACAGGTCATATCCCCTTATCATGTTTTTCTCCATATCCTATTTAAATTTTCCCATGTTTATCTTGTCAGATTGCTATTACTCACCTTCCTGCTAATTGTCTATCATAATAAGGGTTAGTTACTGCAAATTCAGTGCTTCCCACAAAATTCCTTTTCAGATTTTTGGATAGTGTGTAAGCAAAATGTGATTGACGTCTCTTTTAAGACTGTATTGTGCTGAAACAACAAAATCATGTATTAACTTGATATACAATTGTATGCCTAGTCTATGCATTTCCAAACAAATGATTAACACTGTAAATTTCAAGTCAATGTCCAGCCTCTCTAAACCTCATCTTGGGAACACCAGTCAATTTTTCTGTCTTATTTAATTATGGACAGTTTAGTTGACATTAGTACACTTATAACTGCCAGATCTACCTAATCTGTCAGTCCACATCATGGCCCTGCTTCTTTCAACCACCTGTCCACTCCACCCATGCTGAATACCATAGACTTGGGTTTGTACGTTTTCATTGCCATCCATTGTTGCTTTGGAATGTAATGAAATCATCTGAAAGGAGGTCATAAGCATTGACAGCTGTATTAATTTTAGAGTTGTACTGAAAGACAGAATTATTGAATAATGATAAAAAAGTCTTAGAATTGAGCTTTAAAGCACACCAGAGGTAAACACAGTCTAGGAGATATAGACACATATTTTATTTTATTATATTGATTTATTAACCAGATAAACCATGCACTTCTAATCATATATCTGGATACTTCCTTATTAGTTTTTTTTAACAACAATTCACAACTTTAACATTTTGTAATATTACAATTAAAGGTACATGCCTTTATATTTTATTTTATTGCAGCATACTATTAACAGGATAACAGGAAGTTTGCTTTTACAATATACAGTGCAAGTTTGATATTACATTACTTTGGTTTGTTTTTATATATTGCCCCTGGGTATTTATTCTGCTACTACATTTCTTTGTGCTGAACTTTGAAGAGTTGTTCTGCAAAACTTATACATTACCCTTGCATCTTCATTTTGGTGCTACATTTTTGGTGCTGCATCATAAAGAGTTATACTACAAATGTTTTAGAGAGCAGTACTAATATCTCCTTTAATAGATTTTATTTAGGATTATTGAATAGAGGAATTTGTAAAATGTTAACCACTGAGGAATATTTTTGCATTTGAGATAATAATGTCTACATTAATGTTTATATCTAATTAAATGGTACCAGGCAAATCGACCAATTGAATTATTACAAGGTGTAGGTATATGTGTGGATTTTGACTTTTTTGACCATGGATGTTATTAAAGTAATCAGTTAAAGGGAGCTGCCTGAGGTAGATGCCCTGCTACCCTACAGCTGTGGGATCCATTTACTATTATTGATGTTACAAACAATGAGAAACAAAGTCATACCATTAGAGGCAGGAGAACTGGTACATCAAATCATAGTGGAGATGATCAAAGTAGTTTTACTACATGACAATAACTTAATTGTGACTGCACCAGAAATGGCTCTCAGGAAACTGTTAGCGTTTCTGTCTGTATTACTTCAATATCCTAAGGAGATCAACATTGTAAAGGAAACAAAGCAAGACTTTTCTATGACTAGTTCGTTAAAAAGGAAAAGGAGAAGAATCCCGGGGAGGAGGTACTTTACAGTTAATAGAAGTTAGGTCAGAAGTGATTTCTTAAAATATGGATTCTGGTGTTAAAACAGGAACTGCAATTAGAGCCATTGTTAGTGAAAGTAATTTATCAGTAAACATGTCTATAATGCAGTCTTCTAATTTTAAATGATGTTACTCCATCTAAATCTATTGATTTGACCAATACTTTAGCAACTAAGATGACAAAGGCCTTAATTATTGATAATTCTACTTTACAAAGTTTAAGAAACTTATTTCAAATAATATACAGGGGGAAGTGAAAATTTCCTGCTTCTATGGTATGTATTGCCAGGTGTGAAAGAAACAAAACAAAAAATCAATGGGAAGAGAAGTCTCAATTATAGCATTATTGTTGGTGAAGGTTTAAATAATATACGTTCATATACTAATAAACCAAATGGTGAAAAAGTCATGCAGACAAACCAGTCAGTAAAAACTGGAAGAAAAATCCAGCAAGCTAGAGTTCATAGGTTCATAGGTAGGTTCATAGGTAGGTACTAGGCTATTGTCCCTGGGGCCTATACAAGCCTAGCCAAAAAGGTACCCTGGCTTTCGCCACCCAAGAAAATTATTTTCCTGTGCCCCTGTCAAGTAGAACCACAGAAGTGATCCCCGGGGTGAATTTCCTATTACCCATCCAATCATTAAGATTTTTCTTGAAGAGTGCTAATGAGGAGCTTTGTTTGACATAGACAGGTAGTCTGTTACAGAGTATGGTAAGTCTCTGGGACAGGAATCTATCACTCCAGCATGTTCTGTTTATTGTGGTGACAAGGTTTAGGTCCCTAGAGCATGTAACTCAGAGGGATTGGGATTTCTTTAAGTGGAGCATGTCCAACAGCTCTGGGTTTGACATAGCTTTGTATGTTAGGCAGAGATCACCTCTGAGTAGGTGATATGCGACGGAGTAAAGCTGGAGTTTTTTGAGTTGATCTGTGTAGGGCATCTTTTTAAGGCCAGTAATCCTCTTTGTGAGGTATTTATGCAGCCTTTCCAGTTGTTGTAGATGTCTTGTGAGGTACATACCAAAAGGGGAGTTGTACTCTATAATGGGTCTAATAAGTGATGATTAGAGAGGAACAATGACCTCCTTTATTCTGGATGAGAAACCTTTTGTGATGAGGTGTGCCATGTAGAAGGATTTCCTGACCATTGAGGTGATGTGATTATCAAAGGAGAGACTACTGTCCACCTGTGTCCCAAGGTCTCTTATCACACTTTTGGTGTTAAGTAGACTGACGCCTATGTGGTAGTTCATGGGTACAGAGTTTTTACCAAAGGGGATGATAATGCACATTTTGGCATTGAGCTTGAGACCATGGATTTGACACCAGGCATCTGACTCAGTGAGGCCCTTTTGTAGGATGTCCACATCGTTAGGAGTTTCAATTATGGCTCCTAGTTTGCAGTCATCTGTGAATTTATTTAGCCCAAGACCTTCTGTGCTAGCCTGTACTTCAGAGAAGGAGATACCAAACAGGTATCTGTATAATATATATATATATATATATATATATATATATATATATATATATACTCGACAAGCCACGATGCTTCGCTAGGGACGGCTTGCACCTGTCACCCCTGGGCTTTCGGATATTGGCAAAGGCTCTTGCTACCCCCATAGTGCCTTTTTTAGGCAAGGCTCAAAAGACAAACCCACCTCCATAGGTAACACAAGGGATAAGAAACTAAGAGTAATGCTACTCAATGCCAGAAGTCTAAACCTCAAGATGCACTTTTCGAAACTCTCCTTAGCATGGAGAACATCGATATCTGTGCAGTAACAGAAACCTGGTTCAGAGCTCCCGAGAGCACCCCAGCACTACCAGGTTATACCTCATACCATGCTTTTCGGCCCCAAAACTTGGACCGAACCACAAAAGGAGGGAGAGTATCGATATTCATTAAAGATACCTACACCTCCAGGTTGGTGGCAAAGCACGAAGCATCAGAGACTATACATGTGCAACTAACAGTGGGTAAAACTGCCTTCCAGTTTATAGCCTGCTACAGACCACCCTCCCAAACCCAGGAACCCCACTCGGCCTTCCTGAGAACACTGGAAAATATGAAGGTCTCTCCAAACACCATTATATTGGGCGACTTCAACTACCCAAACATAGACTGGGAGCATTACTCTAGCTCCAACACCCTAGCCCAAAGGTTCCTAGAATTTATAAACTCAAATGCTATGGAACAACTTGTTACCACTCCCACAAGAGGGGAAAACATACTGGACCTGATCATCACCAACATGGGGACTCTATGCTCCAGACCAGAAGTGTATCCCTCACTGGTAAGATCAGACCATAAACTAATCTCACTGGATATTCACATCCCGACCCCACCCCCTGCCCAGAAAACCACAGTGAAAAACTTCTCTAAAGCAAATTTTACACTCCTCAAAACTGAGGTGGAATCCTTCAAAGCCCCCGGGCCTGTGGAAAATACGCCCAGACTGCAGAATCCTTTATAAACGCATTCTATGAACACCTTCAGGAATGCATGGATCATGCAATCCCAAATAAAACCAAGACCCAATCCTTCAAAGGCAGACGTCCTGTCTGGTGGACCCCAGCCATAAACAAACTATACAATAGAAGGAGGAAGCTACTAAATGATAAAGCAAAATCCCAAAAAGGGAAGGCATCACTGATCAGTATTAGCAAAAAACTACGGGCACACATAAAATTGTCTAAGGCCAGCTTCGAGAGAAAAATTGCACAGGACACTAAGGATAATCACAAGACTTTCTTTAGTTATGTTAGGAACCTGGGTGGTAATTCCCAGATATGCTCAGAATTAGTCCAAAATGACAAAAAATACACCGAACCCACAGACATTGCCAACATCCTAGCTGACAGGTTCAGCGCAAACTTCTCCCCCCCCTCCCCACCAAAAGGGCAAATATCTATCCCAGCAGAATGCTGCCCCCCTGACATCTCAGATGCTCAGGTAAGAGCCGCCCTCTCCAAAGCAAAAAACACAGCATCAATGGGACCAGATGGTGTCCCGGGCTGCGTCCTACATGAACTCAAAGAAGAGCTAAACCCAAACATAAAACTACTGTTCAATCTCAGCCTTACTACAGGAAGAGTGGCATACAGCAACAGTGGTCCCTCTCCATAAAGGTGGTGCCTCAACAGATCCTGGAAACTATCGCCCCATAAGCCTGACTAGCTTGGTCTGCAAAGCTATGGAAAGGATCATCATGGACCTCATAAATAAAGATATTGGGGACCTACAAACACTGGATCCTACCCAGTTCGGCTTTGTTAAGGGCAGATCCTGCCTCTTAAACCTGGTTGATTTCTTTGAAACAGTCACCAAGGCCATTGACGAGGGGAAGGTGGTCCACACAGCCTACCTGGACCTCGCAAAAGCCTTCGATACAATACCCCACTCGGGCATTATAGATAAGCTCACCAGCTTAAATATAAACCCCTATGTCACTAGATGGATTGCAAACTGGCTCAAGGACAGAACCCACATGGTTAGAATTGCTGGAGCCATGTCAGACTCCAAACCAGTTACAAGTGGTGTCCCACAAGGCTCAGTCCTGGGACCTCTCTTGTTCGGTATATATTTCTTGGAGGTATAGGCCAACACGGAAGGACTGTGGCTGACCAAGTTCACAGATGACTGCAAACTGGGCGCCATAATCGACTCTCCAGCTGACACAAGCATCCTCCAAAAGGGCCTCATAGAAACAGACAACTGGTGCCAGAGCCATGGCCTCAAGCTAAATGCCAAAATGTGTATATTCATCCCCTTTGGCAAAAACAAAGTGCCCACAAATTACCACATAGGTGGAAATCCATTAAGTACAGAAGAAGTAATTAGGGACCTGGGGACCCAAGTTGATAGTAATCTCTCATTTGACAACCACGTGGCCAAAGTGGTTAGAAAAACATTTTATATAGCCCACCTAATCATGAAGGGATTCACATCTAGATCAGGGGAGGTCATCGTGCCTCTTTACTCATCCCTCATCAGGCCCATAATTGAGTACAATGCCCCTTTTGGGATGTACCTTACCAGACACCTGCAGCAACTGGAAAGACCCCAAAAGTACCTCACCAAGAGGATCAAAGGGCTCAAACAGATGCCATATGCTGCCCGGTTAAAGAAACTCCAGCTCTACTCAGTGGCATACCGCCTGTTCAGAGGCAATCTGTGCCTGACGTATAAAGCCACGTCCAACCCGGAATTAATGGAATTGCTGCACCTCAGAAAATCCAAATCCCATCGAGCTACGCGCTCGAGAGACTTGAACCTCAGCACTGAAATAAATAGGACATGCTGGAGGGACAGATTCATAACCCAGAGGCTCCCTTCACTCTGGAATAAAATCCCAGTCCAGGTTAGGCAGAGTCCCTCATTGACTCTCTTCAAGAGGAATCTTGATGAGTGGATGGGAGATCGTAGGTTTACCCCGGGTATCACTTCTGTGTCACTGTTAGACAGAGGCACAGTATACTAACCTCGAAAAAGGGCATAGCAAAATAAATTTAAAATGGGTGTCGAAAGCCAAACACATTCTGGCTAGGCTTATAAATGCCCTAGGGCAGATAGCCTAGTATGAACCTATGAACCTATGAACCTATGAAGGAGAGGACCCAGGACTGAACCCTGTGGTACTCCACTTGTCACTGGTCTGAAGTCTGATTTGGAGTCTGCTACTTTCACAGTGTGGGTTCTGTCAGTAAGCCAGTTGGCAATCCATCTTGTGACATACAGATTTATACCTAGTTTAGTGAGTTTATCTATAATTCCAGAGTGGGGGATGGTGTTGAATGCCTTGGCGAGATCTAGATAGGCTGTGTGAACCACCGTACCCTCATCTATGGCTTTGGTGACTGCATCAAAGAAGTCTATCAGGTTTAGGAGACATGATCTGCCTTTTACAAACCCGAACTGTGTGGGGTCCAGAGTTTGGAGATCTCCAATGTCTTTCTTTATGAGTTCCATGATGACACGTTCCATGGCCTTGCAGACCAGGCTCATCAGGCTAATGGGGCGGCAGTTCCTGGGGTCTGTTGTGGCTCCCCTTTGTGGAGTGGGATAACCGTCATGGTGCACCATTCAATAGGCAAAAGCCTGAGGTGAGGCTATGATTGAACATGGTATTTAGGTGGGGTGCCAGTTCATTCTGTAGTTCATGTAGAAGGCAGCCTGGGATGTTGTCAGGTCCCATGGATGCTGTATTCTTGGCTTTGGAGAGTGAGGTTTTTACCTGTGCAGCCTTGATTACAGGAACTTTGCATTCTTCCGGTATAAAGATGGGCCCTTTAGGGGGTGAGAGGGGGGTAAAGTTTGCACTGAACCTATCTGCCAGGATGTTGGCAATATCAGTTGGTTCTGTATATTTAGTGTCATTGTGCTGTAACTCAGAGCAGATCTGAGTGTTGCCATTGAGATTCTTGACATAGCTATAGAATGCTTTGTGGTTGTCTTTAGAATCACTGGCGATTTTGTTTTCATAACTAACTTTGGAGGATTTTATGAGGGAATCTCAGTTTCTTTCTGAGATTGACCAGGGAGTTCCTCCAATTGTGGGATTTTACTCTTTTTTGCAACAGTTTTTTTCTTCTGTTGTAGAGTTTGTTTATGGCAGAAGACCACCAGATTGGCTTCCTTTTTTTGGAGGATAGCATCTTGGTTCTGTTAGTATCCGGAATCCCAGGGCGACAGGTGCAGGCCATCTCTGGCAAAGCAGCATGGTCTGTCGATCATGTCATCCCAGGCAGACAGATACTAGATTCCCTTAGAATGACACCAGAAGCTTAGCCAATTGTTGAAGTCAATCATTTTGTCCTTTTACTGTGGTATCATTCTGGGTGATGGCAGGATGCTACTCAGGGCTAGGGTCATACCTGCCTGGGCTACAAGATCAGGGAGCTCCTCCGTGTCTCTTTTCATATAGTCCAGAGAGGTACGTCTCAGGTCATTCACACCAACATGGACAATGACAGAGTCATATTTGTACTTGTTAGTGGAGTGACCTGAGTGCGTGTCTTATGTGGCGGATCCTGGCACCTGACAGGCAGCTGATAGTAATTTTCTCCTTGTTTAGCCTGGTGAGTGGAACATCAGTGTGCCTGACTATAGAGTCACCTATGACTAGAGTGTTGGGTACATTATGCCTTATAGGCAGTAGTTGAGTGACACACTAAGTATGTGGACTATGTGTCATTTGGGTTGTGTTTGGGGGTGGAGGTTGCTTGCATTTCTGCTTTGAAGGTCTTGGTTGTTTGGGCAGATTTTTTACTGAGAGCCTCCGTGAATGTAGGTGTGTGTTTTGTGCTTCTGTGTGAGTGTTTTGGTGGTGTAGGTTTTGAGGGACTATGTGATGAGTGTGGTGCGGTGCAAGTGTTTACCTTCTCCTCTTGACTGTCTAGTCCAGTCTTGGGTGAAGAGAGCTTTGCTTCCAGTTTGGCTATATAAGTGCATCTCTCACAGGTCGTAGTGTTGGGTGGTAGGAGGAGAGGGTTGTCCGTGTACATGAGGCAATTGCTGCATTATCCCAAGATGCCCAGATTCATCAGATAGACAGGAGAAAACACCAGGTGCTGACCTTTAGACATGCCTGGATAGGTGCTTAATTATTAAGTACTAAAAACTGTTTTCCACTAGACAAGTGAGGAAAGTTGAGTGCTGTAGTAATTTGTAGCTTATTTAGTGCTTACAACAAGTTCTGAACAAGTGCTGAGCTCAAAGAAACAGATGTGAGTGCTAAAACTAAAAAGCTGGCTAGTTGCAAGGGAAAATTTGAAGAGCAAACTTTATGGTGCCAGGAATAGTTTAACCCTAGTTAAGTGGGGGGGGGGGGCTCAGGAGATTACAAACAGTCCTGGATACAGCAAATCTGTATCTGGACAAGACTTGTTACAGGAAAAGGGGGGAAGCAAGCTTAGAATTTTTTTTCAGTATTTGTTTTTTCAGTAAAGTGGAAATGGAGAAAGCTGGAACAGAAGTTAATTCAAGGTTAAGAATCTGAGTGGGTTGGCCTTCATAAATGTTCTCTATTAGATTGAATGAACTAATGACACTAGACTGGAAGGAGTGTCACAGATCAAATTTACAGTATGGGTGGGCAACTGCAAAGCCACCAAGTATAAGAACACCACAACACTAGGGAGGGTGAGTGGGAAAAATTACAGTTCCTAGCTGTAGACATTAATGAAAGTTTTAAACAGATCAAGGAGCAAGCAGACTCTAGAGAATGCTTTTAACTATAAACAGACTAGATTAGAACACAGAAACCTCAAAAAATCAAAAATGTACAGAAAAGCTCGGATAGAGCACTCATAAACAGAAAATACAACTCTCAGTATGAAAAAGCAGTTTACAATTAAGTAATTCAGTAACCATGCAGTTAGAGTAATGAAACAGTATCTAGCAATGAAAAATACAGTTAAAGCAGTATAAAACAGTACATAAATGCAGTGAAACAGTAAAAAAGCTTTATAACAGTGCAAAATGTAGTAGATTAACAGTATAGCACATTTATAAGTGTTTCAGAAGTGCAGTTCAGTGAAATAAGTGTAAGAAATAACTTATCCTGCTCTTGGAATCTTAAGGAATTTCTGCTTAGTTTCAGTATTGAAATACCATACACAGCTTGATAAATACAAGCACAACCTTTTCAAGACACAGGGTTTATATACCAGTAAGGATGGAAGAGTTAGAAGATCAAATTACTATTCAACCCCTGCTATTACCCAATCACTCGTACTACAGAAGGTCAGGAGGCCCTGTTTCTCTCAATAATAATGAAGACAGACTATCAGCAGAAAATGGCTGCCAGAAACACAGGAAACTCAAACAAAGCTATCAGGCCTAGACAATAGCACACATCTATCAAGATTATGCCACCTGAGCAGAACACAGAAACCTCACTTTAAACGGATAGAAAAAACACTCACAAAGAGAAAATACAAGTCTCAGTATGAAAAAGCAGTTTACAATTTAGTAATTAAATAAAAATGCAATTATAGTAATGCACACTATTACAGTTCCTAGCTGTAGCCTTTAAATGAAAGTTTTAAACAGACTCTAGAGAATGCTTTTTAACTGTAAACAGACTAGATTAGAAAACAGAAACCTCAAAAAATCAAAAATGCACAGAAAAGCTTGGATAGAGCACTCACAAACAGAAAATACAACTTTCAGTATGAAAAAGCAGTTTACACTATGCAATACCTTAAACCTCCTCTATTGGAGTCCCATGAAATATATGAAAATGACCCATTAAGAGAATACCAGTGTTTCAGCTACATGGCTTCTGAATGCCAATGGCTTAAGTCTTTTTGGGTGCATTCAAGCCAATATCGCCAAATTCCACTAGCTGTAGGCATGCATGTTTCAGACATTGTTTAACCTCCTCAGTACAGCACAAGTAGATTATTAAGATATACTTTAGAAACACAAAGCTTAAAATCAAGCTTAAAATCCATAAACGTTAGGGTATCTGCAAAATATCCCAAATAACATCCAAACCAAAGGGTGTGAAAGTCACTCAGACCATTCAGTAAAAACTGCAAGATGACTCAGCCAAGCTAGAGTCTTTATTGTGTAATACCTTAAACCACCTGTAGTAGAGGCCCATAAGATATATGCAAATGACCCTTTAAGGGAATACATCCCATGGGACTCCACTGTAAGAGGTTTAAGGTATTATACAGTGAAGAATCTAGACTGGTTGGGTCTTTCCTGCAGTTTATTTCTTATACTCTTAGACAAAATTATCATTATAGTGAGAGAATTGAGTTTGTCCAAAGCAAGGGATTTCAGATTATATTATAGACATAATTTCATCTTCAAGGTTTTCTCCAGTACATTTGAGCTACATTTATAATTTCAAACTCATTTTTGTGAAATAAGATAATAAAATCAAAATACTTTATAAAAAGATGTGTACCATCTTAGTAATGTTCAAAACAGATTGAACTTATGCACAAAACATGTTAGTTTTTCGAACACATCATCCATTGAGGTTGAAAAGAAGAACGCCAGACCATGTGAGTTAACACTGTTGCTCATTAATGCTAGGAGTATCTTTAATAGCATTATTGAACTAATAAGTGTTGTAAATACTGAAAGAGTGACATTATGGTTATTACAAGGACCTGGCTTGTTTCTCATAAACAAACCAAAATCATTGCTAGATTATCATGGCTATCATAATTTTAGGAACTTGCTGTCAGGGGTGGTGCTTCTATACTGTTATTATGAATGATGATGTTAATTGTAAGGCTCCTGTTTATTACAAACATTGTGAGGTGGTAGATGTGTCAGTTATCTTGGAAAGATGTTCTTGTAATATACTGGGGTTCTTTAAGAGTCCAATAGTGATCCAGGAACATTTTTGTATTGATGTGCAGGTTGAAAAAAGATAAAAAGAAGGTATCTGTTACAGTCTGATGGGAGACTTAATTTCTACACAGATTAACAGGGAGCTTAAATGGTCACCTGAGTAGTTGATGAACTGTTTTAGACACCATGGTTGTCTGAGATATAATGAGCATATTACCTGCTCAACTTGCAGCACCAATTGTTGTTCTTACCCTTTCAGAGATTAGTGTTCTGATCTGTTGACCACAAAGTTGTATTAACTAAGACAGCTACTAAATAGGATCATAAGATCATAGGAATTTACAAGGCTATTGACCCAGAGGTCATTTTAAGCCTAGTCATTTCATCCCAATGTAATACCATAGAAATGCTAGTCAATACCCAAGATTGCATTGAAGGCTGTGGGCACTATCCCGGTAGCAATTTACAGTTCCCCAATCCACTTGTCCAGGTTACTCTTGAACAGTGTCATTGAGGTGCTCTGTTTCACATGAATTGGTAGCCTGTTCCAAAGATGTGGCATTCGCTGGGAGATAAATCTGTCCCTCCAGCATGTCCTACTTAAGGCACAGGCCATATTTAGGTCTGGAATGGACAGCCCTAGTCCTGTTTGATTTATGGATATGCGGCAAGTTCTTTAAGTTTGGGTCTTGAATTGTTCTGTAGGCCAGACATAAGTCTCCCCATGAAGTCTATACAATACAGAGTAAAGTGACAGGGACTTTAGTCGGTCTGTGTAAGGCACATGCTGGAGCCCCTTGATCTTCTTTGTTAGAAACCTCTGAGGTCTCTCTAATTGCTGCAGCTGCTTAGTACAGTACATGCTGAATGGGGTGTTATACTCAATTATGAGCAGGATAAGTGCTGAGTATAGGGGGTTTTAACTTCTTTTGCTCTTGAGGTGATGCCTTTGCTAATCAAGTGTGCTATGTAGAAAGCTTTCTTTACTACAGTAGACAGATGGTAGTCGAAGTTAAGGTCACAGTCAACTTGTGATTCCAGATTCCTTACCACTTCATGGGTACATAGGGTATTGTTGTTGATTTGATAGTGCGAAAGGCCATTATTTGTAATGAGGGGAATGATGATGCATTTCTTTGCATTCAGTTTGAGACCATGACTAGTACACCAGTTACTGGTCTGTGTGAGACCCTCCTAGAGTATACTGACATCATTTGGGGAGTCAATGATTGCACCTAGTTTGCAGTCATCTGCAAACCCACAACCCTTTTAGTTTTGACCTGAATACTGAGAAGTATATACCAAACAGAAGGGGACCCAGCACTGACTCCTGTGGCAACCCACTGGTAACAGGCCTGCTAGTTGATGTGGAATCACGAACTTTGATAGTGTGTGTCCAGTTTGTGAGCAATTTGGCAACCCATCTTACAACAAAGGGATTTACATTCAGTTTGCTAAGTTTATCGCTAATGCCTGAATGTGGGATTGTGCCAAAAGGCTTTGCCAAGTCGAGGTATGCTGTGTGCATTTAGCCTCATTAATGGCCTTGGTCACACTTTTAAAGAAATCCACCAGATTTTACAGGCAGGATCTGCCCTTCATGAAGCTGAATTGGGTAGTATCGAGGGTTTGGAGGTCACCTATGTCTTTATTTGCGAGGTCCATAACAATTCGTTCCATGGTCTTTTAGATGAGCTGGTCAGGCTTATGGGTCCGTAATTCCCTGTGTATGTTGCTAGGCTACCTTTGTGAAGGGGAATAACTGTAGCTGTTCTCCATTCCGCAGGACCAAAGCCTGTGGTTAGTCTATGATTGAAAAGGGTACTTAGTGGTGATGGTAGTTCATGTTTTAGCCTCTTTAGAAGACAGCCTGGGATGTCATCTGGTCCCATAGAAGCTGTTTGTTTGCCTTGGACAGGGCTTTGAGGACCTGCTATATGTAGGGTGGGGGAAGTTTGCTTGAATGTTTGTTTTACGTTAGGAGAGGGTAAGGGAGTGAAATTTTCACCAAACCTATCCACTAATAGGCTTGCTATCTCTGTGGGGTCAGTGTGTGTGTGATACCATTGGCCACTAGTTCTGCTCATGCTTGGGTCCTACCCTTTAGGTTATGCATGTAGCTGTAAAAGGCCTTATGGGTATCCTTGGATGTACTTGCTAAGTTTCTCTCAAAGGAACCCTTGGAGGATTTGACAAGTTGTCTTATTTGCTTGTTGAGGCTGAGGAGGGTACTTTTCCATTGTTGCAGCCTTGCTTTTGTTTTCTTGGACAGCACCTTTTTGCATTTTTTGTAAAGCTTGTTGATGCTGGATGTCCACCATGGCAGCTTGATTTTACTTGAGGCTCTGGCGTTGATTTTTTCTGGTACGGACAAGTTTATACATTTATGCAAGTGATTGTACAGGGATTTAGTGTAAGCTTTGGCATAGTTACCACTTCCAGCTTGGTGTGGGGCTTGGAATGCATTTATACTTTCACCTAGGAGGGTATAGTTTGTCTTGGTGAAGTTTTTTAGTCTGATTTCACCCTTTGTGAGTTCTGGTGTTAGTGCCAGCTTGAATGTGACTGATTTGTGATCAGTTTTAACTAAAATGTGGATCTCACAGTTGCAGTAGTGCACCTGTTTGACACATTGGTGAGGACTAGATCTAGAATGTTTGTTCCTCTTATCAGGGTATGGAAAATTTGTTCCAGGGCATTTGAATTAACAAAGTCAAGAAACGTTTGCACTAGCGAGTTAGGGATAGCATAAGCTTCCAGGCTGATGGTGGTATAACTGAAATCCCCTATACCCAGTGTGTTTGATAAAATTTGGATTGTCTCCAGTTTGGACAAGTAGGCTTCATGGGAGTCATGACCCATGGAGGGGGATCTATAACTGGCTATAACTTGAAAGGGGTCTTACCCACTGTAACCTGGACCTGGATTAACTCCATGGAGTTGTCCAGTCTAACTAAATGGGAGGTGAACTTATCTCTAATATAGATTGAAACACTGCCTCCTTTGGTTTTTCACATGTTCATTTTGCTGTCTAAAGGTGTGAAAGGCATTGTAGCCTTGCAAGGCCAGGGTACTGTCTGAGGCCTTGGACCAGGTTTCTGTGACTGCACAGACATCTACATCTTCTAGTGATAGAAGTGCTTCCAGTGAGTGCAGTTTTTGGTTTAAGCTCCTAGCATTTGGTAGCATGACCCTTATTTTGTTCTGATTAGTTAATTTCATATTGGTAATGTTGTTTTTGAGATCTTGCCTAAAAAAAGGCAGTATGGGGGAGGAGGGAGCCTTTGCCAGCAGCTGAAAGCCTAGAGGTGCCAGGTGCAAACCATCTCTGGCAAAGCAGCAAGGTTTGTCGACCATGACTTCCTAGGCTGACAGGAACTGGATCCCATTTGAATGACACCAAAAACTGAGCCAATTATTGAAATCAATCGTTTTTTTGTTTATACTGTGGCATCATTCTAGGTGAGGGTAGTATGCTGCTCAAGGCTAGGGACATACCTATTTGGGACACATACTCAGAGAGCACAACCATGTGTCTCTTCATGTAGTCCAATGCGGCACACCTCAAGTCATTCACACCAACATGAACTATGACAGTCATAATGGTACTTGTTGCTGAGGTACCTGAGTGCATGTGTGATTTGGTGAATACTGGCACCGGACAGGCAGCTGACAGTGACTTTCTCTTTGTCCAATCTGGTGAGTGGGACATTCACTACTGAGTCTCCAATGACAAGAAAACTTGTTTTTTAGTGTTATTCCTTATGGGCTTGGTGGGTGAGACACAGATGTTGCTATGTGTCATGGGAGCTGTGGGGACAATGTTAGCTGTAGCACTCTTGGGTTTTGGAGGTCTGTGGTGTTTCTGTAAGTTTTTCTAGAGAACCACCGTATATGTGGATTTACGTGTTTGATGCATACTATGTGTATGAGTAGTGGTACTGTGTCCATGTAGTGGTGGGTGAGTTGACAACCTTCTTCGTGTTAATGTTTTGAGTGTGAGAGAGCATGGATTCTAGATTCTTGGTGTAAGTACATCTTTCGAACTCTGTACTAGTGTGTGTTATTAGTAGAGGGGTGTCTGTGTACATGTGGCAATTGCTACACTGCCTCAAGAGACCCAAGTCAACAAGGTTGGCAAGAGAAACAAGGGTAATTCAATGGTCCATAATGCTAGATTGAAGACTGTTGTCACTAGGGGTGGCTTTTCAAAACTGATCACTGAGGAACTCAATGGATGGATATTTCTACCTGGTTTTAGGGGAAAATGTATTGAATTTAACTGTCTGGCTTTGGTGCACAATTGCACAACAGTGAATGGTGCTGTGCAGCATGCAAACAAGCAGAAACCTGCTGAAATGCAGGGCATAAATACCAGAAGCTAAAAACTTGAAAAAACTCTAAAAAGAGTGAAATGGACCAATGAGGATGCTTATTCCAAGCCCTAGACTGGCCTCACTTTACCAGCCAGGTCCCAGTCAGTACAATTCTCTCACAAAAGTGCAGATAGGCCCCTTCCAATCCAAGATGGCCTGGAAAATGTGCTCAGAACAAACAAACCACTACAAACAGTTCCAGAAGCAGCAAGCCTGTATCTGGACTATGCTACAGCTACTAGCTATCTTAGTTTCAGCAGGAAACACTAGAAAATGGTTAATACAGCAGAAAAATAGCAGTGAAACACTAAAAAAAAATTAAAATGGCAGAATATCAGACAGGAGGCTCTACAGAATGTTTTAAACAGTTAACAGATCAGTTATTTAAACACTGCTTGGCAGGAAAACCAGAACAAGCAGAACAGATAGCTTTAAAACTATGCAACAATACCAGTAAATACTTAACAAGCAGTGAAAACAACACAAAATCTTTGTAAATAGTGAAAATAGCAATAAAATTCAATTTTACAGGCATAATAAAGCAGACAATTGCAGTATAACAGTGTAAGTTTAGTACACGGTAAATAAATACGGTATAAAAGTAGGCAGGAGGCAATAAAAAAGTGCAGTAAATAGTATAAATAAGCAAAAAAACAAACAAACAAAAAAACAGGCAACTTATTTTTTTTGGAAGCTCAGAAACCTGTAATCATCTGCTATCTCAGCTCAGAGTTGTGGCTGGTAGCCCAACTCAGTTCAGCTCAGTACAAACAAGCTGAAACCTGCTCAGATGCAGGGTCTAAATACCAGAAGCTAAAAACATGAAAAAAAATGTAAAAAGATTGAAAAGGACCAATGAGGATGCTTATTCCAAGCCCTAGACCAGCCTCCTTTTACCAGACAGATCCCGATCATCACCATTCTCTCACAAAAGTGCAGCTAGACCCCTTCCAATGCAAGATGGCCTGGAAAATGTGCTCAGAACAAACAAATCACTACAAACAGTTCCAGAAGCAGCAAGCCTCTATCTGGACATGTGACACGTAGCTAAGATAAAATAGTCAAGACATTGTATAAGGTAGATTATAATCAAATTGCTACAGATCTTCAAAATCAATTTGATGCAGGGGACTCCATTTAGGAAGTTTTTTTCTGTGATTGTATAACCTATGACACTGATAACTGTGTTCTCTCAATTTTAAATAGAAAGTTAGCTAGGAATTAAAAATTTTGATGGAATAAACTTGCTGCCAAGAAATATGCCAAAAATAAATGTCTCTGGAAACAATATAAAGTATATTGCACACCAGGGCTATGTTGCACACCAGGGCTAAAGACTAAGCTATAGGGTAAGCAAAATTATCAATTGCAATACATTTAACAAAACCAAAATATGAAAAAAAATTATAAAAATGTTATCTTTGTAAAGTAATAAGTAGCTGTGATAACATTCCATATCAGTTCCAGACAGAGCATTATAACAGCTAATGAAAGTAACTTTGCTGCCATTTTCAGTGATGCATTAAATCCTCAGAAGTAAGTCATTGTTCGCCTTGTGAATGTGTTGACACTTTTGGTTAGGAGTAGCTGTAAATTGCAATAGATTTTGTTCACAAAGTTGCAGACAATTTAAAATCAGTGTGCCAAGCCTTGTTGGGGTTCCTGGAATTTTTAAGAAAAGACTACTAACAAATGTGGCTCATATTTTGTAATATTTTTTTTTCAGATTTGCCTATAATTGGGCTTTGTTCCACAAGTTTGGAGAAGCCCATTAGTTATTCTTGTCCTTAGGACAGGGAATCATACAGACACAAGTTGTTGTAAATTTATTTGCCTTACCAGTATAATTTGTAAAATTTTTGAAAATATCACACTGAAACTGACGACACTTAACTTATTGATAAAAGCTGACCTTTGCCAACATAACCAACTTGTTTTAGTACTACACCACAACTATAGGTGCACTGGGTATGTGCCTTCTTATTTGTCCATTTCTGTATTTTTATATCTAGCTAAGGCCTTTGACAGTATACCACATTTTGTAATTATTAATCAAAA
Source organism: Protopterus annectens (assembly GCF_019279795.1). Taxonomy (NCBI): domain Eukaryota; kingdom Metazoa; phylum Chordata; order Ceratodontiformes; family Protopteridae; genus Protopterus; species Protopterus annectens. The sequence goes on from NC_056725.1 coordinate 1,958,469,478, forward strand.
GAAAGCAACTAAAATAAATCCACTTTTAATGAACTGGACAATGCAATGGTTATATAACCATACAGTTTTTTGTGAAGATCGGAAATATTTTATTTTATCCTAAGTCCCTCTCTGGAGGTGTGCACAAGATTCAGTCCTGGAGCCTTATTTATTTATTTCTGTTAACTATGTCAGCGTTAAGCCCTTTTGTCTGTAGGAAATTTGGAGATGGTACAAAAGTCATTTTAACAGTAGTAGATATTGAAAACAATATATAAATATATATATATATATATATATATATATATATAAATATATATATATATATATATATATATATATATATATATAAATAACTAAATAAATATATAGTCTAGACAAGCTGGTTTTTTGGGCAAGGCAATAGTTTGAACTTTATGTATAATGCATAATGTAGCACACTTTTTATGTTTTAATATGGGTTTTTCCTATGCATGAGATATTAAAATAATTAAGTCAATAAAAAAGTACTAAGATCTAGATTTTATAGTAACTAATGAGTTGCCTTTTGAGGACATATATTGTAAATCAATGGGCCTGATCTATCAAATTTTGAATACAACTTTCTTGCAAGCTCCTGAGGTGTTATTACCGCTTTATATTAATCTTATAGATTTTATTATTGAACATTGATCTATGTTTTGTCTTTATTCCACAAAGGATATAAAGAAACTAGAAAATATCCAGTCTACATTTATGTATTTATTTATTTATTTATTGCATTTGTTAACTGGAAAAGTCCACTGGGCCTGGAAAGAGCTCATTTTCAGTGGAGGCCCAGGGAGTAAAGTTCCAAACAATACATACAAAGAAAATATTAATACACATAAAGAAAAATATTAATACACATAAAGAAAAAACAAAATAAAATTGAGAAGTACTTTTACATTGAATGAAACTGATAATAAAACAACAATGAAAAGATTACAATCAGAAGTAATAAATGGTATATATTCAAATGACACCAGTGGACTCTGTCTACAGTGTTCACAGTGTGTATTCAAATACCACATGAATGTAATGTATCTGCAGGTTCATAGCTTTGAGGAGTTAAGTACAGTGTAGGAACAGTAGGAGACAGAAGGGGAAAGGAGGGAAAGGACAGGGTAAATTGACAGGGAAGCAGTAAGTAGGCAGAGGGAAGGAAGTGATAGAGGTATAGTGCCAGGGAAAGAGGTCAGGAGTTGGGGTTGTGTGTTGGGGAACAGGAGCATAACCTTTGTGAGGAGAGATGTAGTTTGAGGGATTTTTTTAAAGGATGCCAAATTGCTGATAGTTCTGAGTGAAGAGGGGAGCTTATTCCATGCCTTAGATACAGTACAGGAATGCAAAATTTGACCGGCTGAGAGCTTAGGTTTCCTATGGATAGTAACATTTTATTTTCAGACCTAAGGTGCTGGTTAGGATGATACATGGTCAGTATGGAGGAGAGGGAAGGGCAGGTTTCTGGGTGGTATTTAAGCTTATGCGCTGTAGTTAATTGTAAAAATGTGAGATGGTGCGGGGATTCTAGCCAATTTAGTTGATGCAGAGAGGAACAGTAATGGGTAGAAAATTTTGCATTTGTAGCAAATTTAGTGACTGTTGTAGTATGAGAGTCTAGTTTGTTCTCAAGGAGGATTGCAGATTGGTGAGGATGGGAGCGCCATATAGAAGTGTTGGTAGCAGGAAGGATGAGGCCAGATTGGACAGGCTAAGAAAATAGTTGTGCTTATATAAGGTGCCTAGTTTTTGATAGTTTTTTTTTTATGTTACTGTAGATGTGAAGGTCGAAGTTTAATTTGTCATCGATGATGACACCTAGCAATTTGGTGCTGGAGATGACGTCAATAATGGTGTCATTTTGGGAGCGATTGGAGAGTTGTGCCTTGTCAACAAGGCAGGATTTTGTCGGGGTAAATATTAAAAGTTTTGTTTTACTGGGGTTGAGAGCAAGATGGTTCTGGGACATCCAGGTTTCAGACGAAGTAAATGCATCTTGGGTGAGGTGCTGTAGAGCAGGGTCAGATTTAGAAGAGCAGAGGATAGTCGAGTCATCTGCATATTGGATGACAGTGCTGTGGATGAGAGAGGAATGAAAGTTATTGACAAATATGCTGAACAAGAAGGGTCCCAGTACTGAACCTTGAGGGACACCTGTATTTGTAGTTATGAAGGAAGTACTGAAGTTTAATAGGAAGATGACTTCATTACTTTCACTGACATATGATAAAATGCTTGAGAAGCTGCAACTGTATTCCATGGGTTACAGACTTCTTACTAACATTTAGGGCAACGTATAGTGGCAGAGTAGCATGCTGCTGTCTTAAGTGCCATTTCTCATAATGGTGTTACTATAAATTAAGGTAGTACTCTCTGAATTAAAAATAGTGTTCCAAATCAGCTACAGCCTGGACCATGCTGTACATAAAATGTAAAATGAGGTTAGATGTCTATATGAGAATGCTTAGGTTTGATCCACTGGGTGCAAGACACAAACTCCTAGAAAGCTGTTTATAGAGCTGTGAGTTTTTAATATCTACCTCTGAGCCTTTGCAGTTTAAACCTGACTTCTGCCTATATGCAATCTGCATATTCTATTTGTGTGGCATAGGTGGTTTTAAGCACCAGTGAACCCTGTGCCATGGAGGCTTTCATCTACAAGCTCCATTTCACCTAAGACTGGCCCTGTATAAAGGGTTGTTGTAATTAAAAGTCAGTCACTTTGAATGTTTATCTGTAAGGTGGGCCAACATGGTGTGATACAGACCTGTCGTAATATAAGAGCATTGTAGTTATAGTTTAGTCTGTGTCTACTACCCTTGTACATTCAGTTCAGTCTGTGTGTACTACCCTTGCAGTTACAGTTCAGTCTGTGTGTATAACCCTTAAAACTCTGCAGCATGAACTCAAACGATGTTTAGGAGGGGTGGCAGTAACAAAGTGATACTTAGAATGGAAGTGTCCATGGGCTCTTCAATCTGACGCTTCCTGGGGGGCCCTCAGAATGCTAACCCTGGCCCTGTGTGTGGGCTTATCTAGGAACTCTGGTTTCTTCCACCTTCCACAAAATACGCTAGATGCCTAATCTAAACTGTCCATGTATATTACATTTATCCGTGCAGTTCATGCTTTGATCATGACCGAAAGGGGTCTGTGAATGACCACTACTTTCACCCAGTTAGCAATTAAATAAAAATGAATCAAATAAGGTAAAATATCCTTCCTGCAAGGGCCATGTGGACATTATCTCAACAAAACCCACTGCATCACAGTAACAGCCTTCCCCATTCAACAGAGCAACAGTGGAATTAACAGAACGACAGAGAGGTTCCACCCTCTTGTCCCTTGTACAAAATCCTCAAGTCAATTGAATGAGCTTGGCAGTATTTCCCTAATGGTTATCAGTTTGTAACCACATTGCTCAGCATTCTAAATACCATTCATTTTCTCAGTTTATGTTTGCTTGATTGCTATGTTAATGTATAAATTCTGATGCTTAAAGCACACACACAGATGTCACTTTTCATTAAAATAGTTATCATGTCTGATGGCTAGGACAACTTACCAGTGAATTAAGTGGTGTAACCAGGAAATATGAGAGTTCATAATTTCTAAGAGCAGCATTTTAGATATTAGTTTATCCTTTAGTTAAACTAGGTCAGCATTTAACATGTGTTAATAGTAGTCATAGTAGACTGACTTAGCTAAACTAAGGAAACTACTAACATTGAATATCATTGTACTGCAGTGCCAAGTTACTAGTGCAAGGTGTTAAACTTAATAGAAAATAATTCTTTGTAGTGTTTCAGCTCCACTGAGGAAACTGTCATTATCAGAAGAAAATCCACACCAAGTACACAGATGCATTTAAATCATCTAGATTTGGGTTTAAGATTTTTATCTGAAGAGGAATCAATTTATTAAGATGCAAATGTGCTGCATTTAATGAATATATTAGCAATTAAGTGGCATTTTATAATCAATAATATGGAAAAAGTACTTCATAATTCAATAAAGATGATCTATTAACTGAAACACTGCAATTGTGAATATGTAAACCTATTTATATAGTAACTCAACACTGTGGATGTGGAGGGTTAAAGCCCTGATTACGACACAGACAACCCAACTTTGACCAGCAGCTTGAGCACTGAAGGAGCTGGGCAGCACAAAATAGGAGTGAATAACTTGCACTGGGTGTCTCATTCTGTAGGTATAATTAAATGATAGCTACGCGAGCCACTGATAAGGTTGCAGTTCCTTATTTTAACTGTTTGGATAGGTTTTGGTTTGTCCTATTGTACTCATTATAGGTCCTTTGGTTTCTGAAACAGCTGGAGGAATCTTGCAGTTTATATACTGTAATATGTCTTCTGATAGCATGACTATCATATCATAATATTATATGATATCATAATATTATCACTTTGTATGATTCATTCTCATACAGATTACCAATAACTCAATATCGGTAATGATGGTTAAGTATCATAGTTTAATTAGTGTCTCTTTTTGATTTGCCCTTAGGTTATATTTGCAACAGATGACTGGTTTGCTCCTGCAGAAAATCTCTTAAAGGTATGTCATTTGATTATTTATCTGTGACATCTCACTGTTTTTCTCTTTCTTTCTCTCTCTTTTTTATTATGGGACAGTAAATGTAAACTGCTAGGAACTCTTTGTATTTATCCTTATAGTGTCCATTTCACATTTTAATTTACAGACAAAATTTATGTCAGTGCTGTTGCTTAAGGGGGGGGGGGCTTCTATCAAGTACTGACTCATCCATCTTTTTAGTTTCTTCACAAATTCATTCATCCATTTATTCATTAGCTAACTGGTTGACATAATGGTTAAGAACTTTATCTCCCATGCACAAGGTACAAGGTTCGATCCTGACCTCTGACCAATGCCTGTTTGGAATTTGTATGTTTTCCATTTGTCTCTGTAGGGTTCCTCCCACCTCAAAAAACAAAAAACAAAAAACATGCAGAGTGTTTCCATCTCAAAACTCACCTAGAAATGGTGCAACAACACAGACTCTAGATGGTCCCCTACCTATAGGAGAAGAATTGTATAGATCAACCACTTTGGGCATCTACTGAGGTGAGCAGTATCCTCAAGACACGAGAACATGGACCACAGACTGCTCACCGTGGTAGGACTAGCCACTTGACAGTTCTAGGTGATCTGGTCCTGTTGACTAATGTTGCCAAAATGGGCATGAGTATTTGCCAGTGATAAGTGAGTTCAGGACCCTGCCTACTCTCACCTATGCCAGGGATCCATGCTAATAGTGGATATGTGTGCACCTACTGGCTAGTGTGTGCTCGCTAAAAAGCCCTGGGTCCATAAACTACTGGCTGGCCAGTGTCCAGTTGTTGGGCTTGGGTTACCTGGGATAGCTCTGTTGAGTGAAAGCTGGATGTAAAACCAATAAACCTGTCAAGCATGAACTAAAAATTGCCACAGCAGTATAGGTTCACTAACAGAATGAGGCTTGGAAGTGGATTAGATGATGGTGGAGACTGGACATCCCATGTATCCAGGAGACAAGGTGTAAGTGCAGTGCAGCTAAGCCACTTGACTTGGGATCCAGAGTCTACTACTCAGGAGGAGGACAGGCAGAAATGGTGTGGGAATTATGGTGAGGGAGAGGTTTCGGGAAACAGTGAGGGATGTCACAATCAGTTGCAAGTAGTGCTCATGAAAGACAAGGCTGAAGACCTGGACATTAACTGGAGAGAAAACACAGCAGTTCAAGGAATTACTCAAGGCTCTAGCATATGTGGAGTTGAAGAAGAATGACAGCTCCTCCAAACAGCCTGTGCAAGGGGTATAGAACAGATTTGTGGTCAAGCCAAGTATGGAAATAAGGTAATAAGGAAAGCTGGTGTGGAATGCAGAAATCCAAGAAGTCATCAATATAAAGAAGGAGGGCAGGAAAAGTGGGAGATAATAAAGCAGACCAGACTAGGAAGGAACACTAGATGGCTAACAAAGTGGCTAAGACAGGAGTTCAGGAGTTGCAATAGCAAAGAAGAAGGAATCAGAGGCACTCTTTCAGCTTCTGGAAAGTGACTCAAAGGTGGCACAAATAAACCTTTGCAGGCTGCAAGGCAAAGACAGAAGCAGAAAGAAGATTGTCAGACACCCTTCGTAAGAGATACCAGCAACAACCTATTCACCAGTCCACAGGACATCAAAGGTAGATGGAAGGAGTACTTTCAACAGCTTCAAAAAAAAACAAAAACAAAACAAACAGAAACTATACTGCCTCAGACACAGTCTACAGTGAAAAAAGAGGAGGAGCCCAACCTAGAAGAAGTAAGAACAGCACTAAAGAAAATGAAGCCAGGGAAAGTAGCAGGCTTAAATCAGGTCACAGCAGATATGATTAAGATGTTGGATGAGGTAGGGGAGATAGCAGTATGGAGAGAAAGGCATATCCCAGATCATTGGAGAATAAGCATACTAGTGCCAGTCTTCAAGAACAACTGGACATTCGAAACTGTGGGTAGTATAGAGCTATCAAACTCCTATCACACTGTATGAAAGTTCTACAGAGGATGATTGATAAATTAATACCCAGAGTAGTAGAAATTAAGATGGGAAATGAGCAGTTTGGATTCAGATCAGGATGCAGCACAAATGACTCAGTATTTGCATTGAGACAGATCCTTGAGAAGAAGCTAGAAATGAGGAAATAGTCCAAGTGGGCATGCCTAGATTAGGAGAAAGCATATGACAAAGTCCCAAGAAAGCTGATTTGGGCAGTCCTGCAGTGGTTCCAAGTTCTAGATCCATCGGTAGAATTAGAAACAACAAAACATCAGTTGTCACAAAAGGCTACATCTCAGAATTAAAGTTTAGAGCTTTTGTCTCTCTTTATTATATTTAGGAACATCCTCAGAACTGTAGACTTTTGTGGGAATTGACACATTGTTGTTTTTTTGTTTGAACTTAGTGTGACATCACGTTTTGCCACTCATCCGGTTTTGTTTTTATTCTAATTGGTAGAATTAGTGCAAGCTATGTACAAGGACCCAATGATTCAAGTACGAACAATGTTCACTATCATTGAGGAGTACCCAGTGGGAGTGGGTGTGCACCAGGATTCAGCTCTGAACCCACTGCTGTTTATACTGCTGGTGGACTACATCAGCAAACTGCTTAGAAGGGACAGATAAACAAATATACTGTATGCAGACAATGTGGCATTACAGCAGACTCTGAGCAAGAACTTCAGCAAAGGGTAGGGGGAATGGAATGCAAAACTGAAGGCACATGGGATGAATGAGTACAGATAAAACAGTTGTAATAGCAACAAATGGGGGAAATCAGAAGAAGCTGAAAATTGAAATAACAGGGAAAGTAGAGAACAGGTTAACAGCTTCAAGTTTCTGGGAGGGGTTGTTGAGAAGAAGGGAAGTCTGAATGAGGATGTCAAAGCTAGAATCAAAGGGGCTGCAGCCATCTGGCACACAGTGTTAGGGGTAGTATATGACAGAAGAATGCCAAAGAAGCTGAAGAGTTGTTGTTGTTGTATCTTTCGGCTTTTCCCGGTTAGGGGTCGCCACAGCAGAACTCCGGTCCGCTAATGATTGGCAGTAGATTTTTACGTACCGATTTGCCAGGCCTGATGCACAACCTTCAACAAAGGTACGATGTCTCCACACAGAAGATGCTTTAGCTGAGAATCGAACAGGACAACGTCTTACTGTGAGGCGACAATGCTACCGCAGCACCACCACTGCAGCTTCCAAAGAAGCTGAAGAGTAAGGTGTGCAAAACAGTGGTACAACCACTACTTCTGTATGGATCATAGGATCATAGGAGACTACTAGGATATCGACCCAGAGGTCATTTTAAATCTAGCCACTTCAACCCAGCGTAATACCATAGAAGTACTAGTCAATACACAAGATTGCATTTAGTGATGACTGCCCATGTCCAGGAGGGTTGTGGGTGCTATCCCCAGTAAGAATTTACAGTGCCCCTGCACTCATCCAGATTCCTCTTGAGCAGTGCCATAGAGGTGCTCTGTTTTACATGAACTGGTAGCCTGTTCCAAAGATGTGGCAGTTGCTGAGAGATAAAGCTGCCCCTCCAGTATATCCTATTTAAGTTGCAGGCCATATTTAAGTCCCTCGCAAGGGTAGCCCTAGACCCATTTGATTTATGGATATGTAGTAAGTTCATTAGGTTTCGGTCTTGGGTTGCTCTGTAGGCCAGTCTCCCCTACGAAGTCTATAAGATTTGGACTATAGTGACAGGGACTTTAGTCGGTCCATGTAAGGCACATGCTGGAGGCCCTTGATCTTCTTTTTTAGAAACCTCTGAGGTCTATTTAATTGCTGCAGGTGCTTAGTACAGTACATACCGAATGGGGCATTATACTCAATTATGGGCCGGATAAGTGCCGAGTATGGGGGGTTATAACTTCTTTTGCTCTAGAGGCAATGCCTTTACTAATCAAGTGAGCTACATGGAAAGCTTTCCTTGCAACAGTAGACATGTGGTGGTCAAAGTTAAGGTTGTGGTCAACCTAGGATCCCAGGTTTGGTGCCATGTCATGAGTACTTAGGGTATTGTGGTTGATATGATAGTGTGAAGGGACATTGTTTGTTTCAAAGGGAATGATGATGCATTTCTTTGCATTCAGTTTGAGACCATTGTTGGTCTGTGTGAGATCCTCCTGGAGTATACTGACATCATTTGGGGATTCAATGATTGCACCTAGTCTGCAGTTATTTGCAAACTTCGTCAGCCAGAATCCTTTAGTTTTGACCTGAACTTCTGAGAAGTATATACCAAACAGTAGGGGGCCCAGCACTGACCCCCTGTGGCACCCCACTGGTAACAAGTCTTCTGGTTGATGTGGAGTCACCCACTTTGATAGTGTGTGTCCAGTTTGTGATCCAGTTGGCAACTCATCTTACAATGAAGGGGTTTACATTCAGTTTGCTAAGTTTATCAGTAATGCTTGAATGTGGGATTGTGTCAAAAGCCTTTGCCAGGTCGAGGTATGCTGTATGCACAGATCTGCCCTCATCAGTGGCCCTGGTCACACTTTCAAAAAATGCAACAAATTTAACAGGCAGGGTCTGCCCTTCACAAAGCCGAATTGGGTAGGATCCAAGATTTGGAGGTCACCTATGTCTTTATTTATGAGGCCCATATTAATACATTCCATGGCCTTACAGATGAAACTGGTCAGGCTTGTGGGTCTGTAATTCCCCTGGTCTGTTGCTAGACCATCTTTCTGGAGGGCAATAACTGTAGCTGTTCTCCATTCTGCAGGAACAAAGCCTGTGGTTAGGCTATGATTGAAAAGGGTGCTTAGTGGTGATGCTTGTGAATGTTTTAGGCTGTTTAGAAGACAGCCTGGGATGTCGTCTGGTCCCATAGAGGCCATGTTCATTGCATTGGACAGGGCTTTGAGGACCCGTTCTGCAGATATGTAAGGTGGGGGGGGGGTTGAGGGAGGGTTTGTTGTAAGTTAGGAGGGGACAAGGGATTGAAATTTTCACCAAACCTGTCCACTAGCAAGTTAACTATCTCTGTGAGGTCCGTGTGTATGATACTGTTGGCCACAGGTTCTGCACATGCTTGGGTTCTATCTTTTAGATTACTTACATAGTTCCATAGAGGCTGTGTTCTTTGCCTTGGGCAGGGCTTTGAGGACCTGTTTTTCAGATATGTAAGGTGGGGGGGGGGTGAGGGAGGGTTTGTTGTAAGTTAAGAGGGGATAAGGGAGTAAGATTTTTGCCAAACCTCTCAGTTAGTAGGTTCACTATCTTAGTGGGGTCAGTGTGTGTGATACTGTTGGCCACCAGTTCTGCACATGCTTAGGTCCTACCTTTTAGGTTATGTACGTAACTGTAAAAAGCCTTATGGTTATCCTCAGCAGTACCTGCTAGGTTCCACTCAAAGGAGCTCTTGGAGGATTTGACAAGTTGTCTTATTTGCCTGTTAAGGCTGAGGAGGGTGATTTTCCATTGTTGAGTCACTGACTTTGTTTTCTTGGACAACAACTTTTTATGTTTTAGAGATATCAACCAAAATACAGCGTGTGGTAACAACAGAACTGACATGTACTGTTATTTTGAATAAATTTCTTTTTGCTTTTACTTTAACGCTCCTGTGCTTTCAGCAGTTGGGATTATTGTAAGCTTCACAAGACCTGTGGGCATTCAGTGTGTGCTACTTTTCAACTTTTTATGTTTATTGTACAGTTTGTTGATACTGGAAGTCCACCAAGGCAACTTGATTTTACTTGGGGCTCTGGCTTTGTTCTATCTGGTACAGCCAAGTTTGTACACTTATACTTTATACACTTGGTATAGAAAGCTGGGCAGGAAAGGCAGAGCAGCTGAGGAAGCTAGAGGTAATGGGGACAAAATGCCTGAGATGGGTGGTAGGATGCACCCTGTAGGACAGATGAAGAACTGAGGACATAAAAGCTAAAGCCAAAGAAGCCCCAATTGCAGAAAAGGTCAATGAAAACAGATTATGGTGGTTTGGGCACATGTGCAGGAAAGCAGAAGACAAGTGACAAGTGAAGAAGATTTGGGACAGAAAGGAGGAAGGTAAGACAAGAGCAAAGACATGGATGGATTGTGCAAGAAAAGACCTGCAATAGTCAGGCAAGAGTGTTGAAGGAGGTAGGAGAGCGGCACTGAATAGAAAGAGATGGTGACAAGTGACATGACATCCTACCCCATATAGAAAATGAGAAAAAGGGGGTTGATGGTAATGACTGATGATTTGTTTTTCTTATAAACAGGAGACAGGGATGAGTCTCTTTATTTATTTACCATATATACTGCCTTTTCATATAGGCTCACATGTTATAGTGGGTGCTGCTGGTGCCATATAAAAGAGGTTCATTAGAGAAATGCAAGAAAGCAACTACATGTTCAAGAGAAGATGTATTTGAAAAGATGAAACATATGGTCCCCAGTTTAAGAAAATTGTTCATATATCCCACAGCTAAAACATTTGCAAATTATAGTCATGTTTATAATTGTAAGGGAACATGAAATATACAGCAGTTCATAATTTGTGGAACAGGTAGTCACAAATTTGCTCTAAACAAGTGATATGCTTGAGATGACCAGCTGCTTCCCATGGAAAGTATGCTTTCTGAAAGGTGAATTTAACCAAAACATGAAAAGTTAATAATGGTGTTTCAAGATAGCAGGGATACATACACATTTGTTTACAAAGTCTATAGAAAAAGTGGCAGACACAGGCAAATGCAGGTTCTGTAGTACAGAATGAGAAACATTTGGACATCTTGCTGGTTGTGATATACTTATGGCTGAGGAGTGGTATACTGAAAGGCACAATAACATGACAAGACCATTGCACTGGAGATTGTGCAAACATTACAACATATAAGTAGCTGATAAAAATCGAAACACGAACTATAAAGGATTACTGAAAAATGAAAGATGATCTGATCACATGGGATCATCCATTTCTAAACAGTTAAGAAAGCAGAAGAAAGAAAAAAACAGATGTAGTACTTGAAAGAAAAAAAATGCCAATATTAACATTAATATTAATATTATTAATATTAATATCAATCATTAAATAGCTACACATAGAAAAACAGATGTAGTACTGAAAGAAAAAACACCAATATTAATGTTAATCATTAAATAGCTATATCTAGTGATTATTGTATCGTGTACAGAAAGACATGAAGTCCTACAATGTCAAGATATGCAGGTAGAAACTAAAGCAATATGGAATAAAAACACCTAGATATTTATGATAAGTAATATCTCAACAGGGTTAATTAAAAAATAATAAATAACTTTCAAAGATACTGATATGTGCTGGCAATACATGTAATTCTGTATGAACTGCTGAAGGAGACAATCCTGGGTACCTTGCAAGTATTGCGAAGAGCACTCTTGGCAAACATCAGACTGAAGAAATACTAATTTCATTAATTTAATAAGACCCTAACTTGCCTTTGGAGTCCTTGAACCACCCTATTGAACTTTTTTCATCAGGGTTTATCTGTATCATTTCAAGATACCACCCACATTCCTTTATCCTATTCTATTCTTTTCAACTTACCTGTATAACATGCTCAATAACCTTTAAGTACAAATGTATCATAATCTCATAATCCTTTTTTCATTTCTTCCATTGTGTCCATGCTAACTTCTTTGAGGCTTTGTTTTTTTCAGTCTCCAGTTTGCCTTGTTATTTTGTTATTTTGGTAACTTTTTGATACATGTTATTTGACAGCCTGATCTCCATTCCTTTCTGTGATCACAGGAAGTGGATCAAGTGCCACAGGGGTAACCTTATCCAAGCCCATATGTCTGGAGGATTGACTGAGCATCTCTCTGTGGTTCACTCTTCATAATGAAGTCCAGCATTCTGGTGGCCTTCCATTCTACCTTTTCACACTGATGGGATTATGGTGAGATTACCAACCAATCCCTTTTTTCTTCTGTCTTTACTAGGGTCCTTGTTTGTATGTTTTCCTGGATCAATTTATTCATTTGTTTGTTGGTCTGTTTGTTAATTTGATGAGTGAACTCATCAAAATGAGGGCCATTTCAATCTCAAACCAGGTTACAAGGGCAGGAGTAAATCGAACTATATGAACAAATTAAAGTAGTGAATCGACCAACATGTTTTTGAAAGAAACTGTGGTACTCAGGGCAAAAAACTTACTCATATGTAGAGAAAACATACAAACTCCACATAGATAGTAATTACATTTGAGGATTGGTGCCTATACTGTGGAACTGAATGTGTGATTCTCCAGCCAATGTGTGTAACCTCACATTTCTATGGATTAAATCCAAGATGCTACCCATCTTGGTTGGAACACTACCACTATCAACAGAATCCTTGAGATGTCATTGCCCAAATCTATCATCTCTGACATAAATATGCTGATTAACCTGAGAAATGAAGTGTATGGCATCAAACAAGAGATCTGATTTTCAGCAGATAACCTACCTCTTCCCAAAAAACATCTTCAGATTCTAGTCAGTCATCTAATTTCCCTGGGTATGTTACTACTTTGGGGATCCATTCCAAATACTCTTCCATTTCTCAACAGCCTTCCTGGACCATGGCACAGGAGGTCTAAATAAGGAGATTTTGAGTTATTTCTGACCAGCACTGTGGTGACCCAGTGACAGATATAAATGAAGCTCTACTGAAATGATTTTTGATGTGTGAAACCATGTTGCTGTCTCTTTGCTTGTGAATCTGTACTAAGCAAGGACAGGGCTACACCTGGACACACTGGGGCATATGCCCAGGCTATGAAAAGTGTGCTCACCTTTTCAATTTGACTTATATTTTTACCTTGGTCTTCATAATTTCTTTTTTTTTTTTTTTGCTTTCTGCATGTCATTGCAGATTACAGTTAGTCAATAACGCTAGGGATTAGATTTAGAAATTTAAAAAATAATTTGATTACTGGAAGTGGGTATGGAATGTGATCTTGGATATTTGATCTTCTTAGTCTAACTACGTCAATGGAAATTTAATTGAATTGACTGAGCCTGGTACTAGCTGTGTCTAATTATTTTACTATCATTTTTTTAATGTACACAACAGCTATGGTTGTGCTGCCTGGGAGTCTATTGCTTTATGTTACACTTTATATTTAATCTTTGTTTATGCACATACTGTGATATAAATCATTTGTATTTTGTCTTTCCTTGTAGTTATTTTGTTTGGCTTGAGACAAATAAATATTCTATCTCTTTTAACTGGCTTAGTTATACCACTTATATGCCATGCAGGTAACCTAAATTTTCTAAATGTTTGGGAAGTGCATGTTGATGCAACACCTGCTGTTTTATTATTATTTTTTTTTAAGTAAAATAGAGTAATATTTAAAAATGGCCTCAGATTTTGGTCCTTTGTTCCTCCCATTATTTTGGCTTTGTTCCTGATTCTTGTGCATAAAAGTTGATATATATAATTAGCAAAGGGTGCGGGGGGAGAGCCCCCCTCAAAATAATGACAAAATGTGACATGATTTAACCACATACAAAAAAATCAGTGAAAAACCTGAAAATCTTTGCCTTCTGAATGAGTCATTTGTGAATGGCAGGTCAATCATTTCATTTTCTCTCCTTATCCAGGATAAGACACCTTCAATTCCCTGCTGGAATCTCACTATTTCTAATGATTTTTTTTAACCCAGAGCCTCAGAGTATCAACAGCTTTCTTTTCTGGATCTGCTGTTCATTGTACTATAGTCATTCACTTGCGATAATCTACTTTCCCTTCCTACCCCAAGTCTGTCCTTCAATCTTAGTCTTACTGTCAGTGCTAGTTATCATAAGTACACACAATGGTGGCACGTATCATGAAAGAAGATACTGCCAACTCAGCTATCTGGAATGTTGTAAATAATTATATGTCATTTGTGAATATCAACATGATTCATATGCTTGTGTTACAAATTAATTAGAACTGTATGTTATGTATATATCAAACTGCTGGTACAGAAGTGTGTGTTGAAAAGGGTTTGTAAAGTACTGAACTTAAAAATGTAACCACAGTGTACCCTATTGGATTAGAACAGAAATGTACCTGCACTATTATAACTGTTTAGATGTATATATTTTAACAATGGAAACTGGAACACCAGAGGTTAACTTCAGAGAAATAGCTGAAATTAAGTTACTTTATGGCCATGTAATAAAAGGATGTTATCTTTCAGTTTCAGTGCAGTAACAGACACAATGTCTAGAACTAGAGGTTCACTGTATTGTTTTGGAAGTATTTTTATTGTTTTATGACTTCCAGGATCTGATTTAGATCTAAGAAAAGCCTTGTCTATGTATTTTCACAGGTAGATGCTAAGTGCTGCCAGCTGCATCAGTGGGGGTTTTACCTGGGATAGAGTCAGATGACAAGTGATGTCATCCTGCAAGCTATCCCAGCAGTACTATTTGAGATATTAGGAACACTCTGAGAGAGGTTGAGTATTCTGTATTTTGTCTTTGACCTGACAACAACATCAACTAAAGAGGACCCATTCACGACACACTTGCTCTGTAAGCAAGTTAACTAGGATATAATAATTCTCTAGATATAGTCAGGAATATAGCAAAGGTTAATTTAGATGTTTTTCTTTATTTATTTGAGACTATCTTGCAATGTTGTTGTAACTCATTCACTGCAATGGAGCTCAGGAATGTTGCCCTGTCATTTCTAATGGGTGGAGCCTAAGCCTTTTGACAGAATCAAATTATGTCCTCATGTTTCAAACAAATGTTCATATCTCTGGAACCACAGCGGTTATGAAAGAAATATAAATGGAAACTCTTCAGCGCAAACTACTTTTACAGTGGCAATATTATTTAGGTTCTAGGTCGTAAACTGAATTTTATAACTCACAATGAACATAGTAGCTATTACATTTGTAATATTTTGTAACAACTTACAATATCTCAGCAACCACTCAAGTTGCACACATACCGTCAACAGCATTTTATTCACCTAGCTGAGAGCTTTCACATGAGGCTAAATAATTATGTCCCTGTTATTTGGCTGTTGAGATATTTAGAAAAATGTGAAAAGTATATATATATAAATTAATATTATAAAAACAATAGTATATGTTTACTTGCACTAGACAGAGGTCAAATATTAAAGCAGTTGGGTTTGCCATTGTGTAGGTTTTAAGATAAAATACTTCAAAACCTTGTACATAGCATGGTTTTGGAATTATTGATGCAAATATTAACAAGCAATTTTTGATGCTTACAGGCATCGGTGGGAGTTAACTGCAGATGCACATGAAGGCATCACTTGTATGTAATGAGTTAAATATTTCCTGTGATATTGAACTCTGATGTTACTGTGATTATATACTGAGTATTTTCTTGTTCTTTTATTATTTATTATTAAATATATTTAAACATTTCATTGTGGCTGATATCTCTGAGACATATTTAAGTTCTGAGAGTACTTGCATATTTATTTGGTGACACTGTGTAGGCCACTCCTAATAGCCTTGCTCTTTGTCAAACTAACATTTGTATTAAACAGTAACATTACACAGTAAGATTGGAAACCCTTTGTTAAGGGCCTTAAAATAGCTGATAAAGAGTTGTCTGGTGGCAGTGATAACTACCTTATAGTCTAGGTAAAAGGGGGCATAGCTAGTAAACCTGTGCCAGCATTTCCCAGGTGTGTGTGTGTGTGTGTGTGTGTGTGTGTGTGTGTGTGTGTGTGTGTGTGTGTGTGTGTGTGTGTGTGTGTAAATCAAATATCAAACTGTGTGTGTGTCAGGTACTTGGGCAGTGACATGAAGCACTGGTAGGACAGAGAGGATGCTGAAGGTCTTGGCTTGGCCACTCAACTGAGATCTCAACTCTATAGCTATTCCAGTGGGGACTCTTATTGGGGATCTTGAGAAAGAGGGAGAAACCAGCCCCAGACTGACTGTGGTCTCTGTGTGCTCTTAAGGGAAATTGCACTTTATGCAGAAAGACATATCTGAAAATACTGTGTGTATACTTGTCATTCTCCCAGTTTACGTCCCCCACTGTTGCCAGTGGTGAGGATTGAGGCTCATTGATTACTGGGCTAGTGGTGGAGCACCATAGCACACATGCACCTTGCTTTGACCAATGAGAAGTAAATGCCAAACAGGAGTTATCTTAGGACCGAACATTGGGACACACCTCTAATGACCTGTCTTTTGGAGGAGGCAGAGATACTGACACTAATTTCTTGGATTCTGTTTGTGATCCAATTTGCTATCCAACTAGTTACACAGGAATTTACATTTAGAGTTTATCTTAATTGCCTGAGTGCAGAATGGTGTTAAATGGTTTTGCAATGTGTAGATATGCAGTGTGTACTGATGTGCCCTAATTGTTAGTAACAATTTCGAAGAAGTCAGCAAGGTTAAATAGGCAGGATCTGCTGTTTATGAATCTGAATTAACTTGGGTGAAAAATTTGCAGGTTACCTGTGTCCTTATTTATTAGTTGCATAATGATCATGTCCATAGTCTTACAGAAGAGGCTGGTCAGGCTTATGGATGTATTATTACTTGGGACCACTGATGCTCCATCTTTGTGTAAGGAGATGACTATTGCTATCCTCCATTCATGTGGCATAAAGCCTATTGGAGGTTGATATTGAATAACCTCTGTAGAGTGACTGACAAGTCATGTTTCAGACATTCCAATAGGCTGCCTGGTATGTTACCTGGCCCCATAAAACTAGTGTTCTTGGTCTCAGATAGCACCTTGAAGACTTATTCTTGGGAGATTTCAGAGGGGGTGTACATGCAGGTATGGATCCAAGAATATTGGAGGTGAGAGGGAGATTAGGTATGAACTAAATTTGTCTGCTAGTAGATTGACTATGTTCTCTGAGCATACCTCTTAACTTCTTGGCAGAAGAAATCGGGACAAAGCCTAAAATAATGGAGACAACAGAAGCTTAAAAACAAATAAACTTTTAAATATTGCTCTTATAAACTTACTTAGAAAGTTGCTAGAATAATAATATTTCTGTTAGCATGTATTTTCTGAATAATATGAAGTCTGAAACTCAAATGTATGTCATTATTTAGTGACATCAGTCCTCAGTGATTTGCCAGAAAGCCACAAATTATTTGAGGACCACACCAAAAATATGAGGCAAATATCTGGCTTTATGTGAAAATCTAGACAGTTGAGAATTATGCCTCTGGGTCTGAATATGTGATATCCTTTATTAGCTCTGTGCAGTGCAGAACATTTTTTTCTGAGATTTCTAACATAGTTAAATAAGGCTTTGTAGTTATCTTTGTCCTGGGTATCTATTTTTACCTCATATCTGGCTATTTGATTTAATCAGGGCCTGGGGTTCTTTGTTAAGTTTAGCAACAGCATTACTGGCATCTTGAGAGTTACGTTTATTTTTGAGTGGAATTAGCTTTTTCTTTTATTCTAGACCCTGTTTATATTAGGGTTTCACTATATCAATTTATTTTTAAATCTGGCAGTGTATTTCTTCTGAGGAGGATGGAGGCATCTATGCAGAAATTTACATGTCAACAGAATCTGGAGATAAAGGCTTCTACATAAGCAGTAAGGACATCGAGATGAAAGGTGCTTTTGAATATAGCCAGGTCATCACTCAGTTTTGATTAACCTTGGCATAATCACTGAATATCAAAGTACTGGATGATAATCCTAGCTTTAGTATTAAAGTGAGTTTGACTGATTTGTGGTCTGATTTGAACAGGGAGGAAGGTAAAATTGGTGAGGAGCAAAGCTGCCCCATATTGGCAGAGATCAAGTCTAAGATTTTATGTCCTCTGGTTGGGGTGTGGGCTAACTGCTCCAGATAATCTGTATTGATTAAGTTCAGATATTTCTGGGCATACATATTTGAAGATACACAAGTTTCCCAGTTAATGGAGGGGTAGTTGAAACCTTCTAGTAGAGTGGTGCTTGGCTAAATGCATAGGGACTCCATGCTGGTTAGATAGGAGGTATTGGCTGAGTGGGATATAGAGGAGGCTCTATACTTAGCTACAATGTGATAAGGATTTTTGTTAATAGTATGCTGGATGTGGAAGAGTTCCAATTAGCTATCTTGTTTAATGAGTCTGGAAGTGATTTTGGTTTCTAAAAATATTTAGACAACACTGCCTTTATTGACTTCATCTAGTGTGTTTGGCCTGAACATATGGTAGACATTGAAGCCCTCCACTGATGGAATACTGTCTTTCATCTTGAACCAGTTATCTATGTCAATACATATCTCTGTGTTTTCTTTTTTTAAGACTCCTGGCATTGAAAAACAATACCCTGATGTTATCCAGATTCTGCTTTGTTATGTAGGAAGGTTTAGAAGACTGGCACTGCCTGAAAAAAAAGTCAGCATGGGGGTAGGCAAAAAGTTAGCCAGTGTTCAAAATCCTTAGGAAAATAGGCAAAGGCTGTCCTTGGCAAAGCAGTTAAAACTGTCTACTATCTTCTCCCAGGGTGACATATATATGTGTATGTGTATATATATATATATATATATATATATATATATATATATATATATATATATATATATACACACACACACACACACACATATATATATATATATATATATATATATATATATATATATATATATATATATATATATATATATATATATATATATATTTTTTTTTTTGCCCCTTAGAATGACACCAGAAGCTACGCCAATTATTAAAGTCTATAATCTGTTGCTTCCATAGTTCCATCATTCTTGGTGATGACAGAATGCTGCTCAAGGCTGATATATATTCGGAGAGCTCTTTCAGATCTCTGTTCATATAACTCAGTGAGGTATGTCTCAAGACATTTACATCCATGTACACTACGATTGTGTTGTATGATGTAGCCAATCCAGGTACCTGATAGGCAATGGACCATGACCCTTTCCTTACCTGGAGAATGTGGCATCATTGTGTCTCACTATGGATGTATGTTACCTATGACTAAGGTATTGGAATGTGTAAAGATTTGTCTTATGGGTTTTTGAATTGAGACAGTGTGACTCTGAGATGTATGTTTTATGTTGGGTGTTGCCTGTGTTGTGTGTGTTTATGAGAGTGCAGAGGGTACTTGTATCTTAGGCTAAATTTAGGAGGCCTTTGTGTTTTAGGCAGGTTACCTTTAAGAGCTTCAGCACATGTAGATCTATGTGTTTGGTCTGAGCCATGTGTGTCTTGTTTAGTGTGGTGTTATATGGTACAGATCTGCATGTTATGTGTCATGGCTTCATATGAGAGCTTTGCTTTCCATAACATTATATAACTACATGATCCCTCACACACTGTGTCAGTTTATTCACTTCAGTATTAAGATATAAATATAATCCCTTCCATTTCTTAGTATTTGTATGTTGTTTCACATTTCCTGCTATGACTTATTACTTTCTTCTATACTGTATCCCCGTTTTGGCATTTTTTCCTTACTCGTCTACCATTTCCATCCCCTTTCTTCTACATCAGACACAAGTATTATGTAAAGCTTCTCTACAGCAGCTTCCATTATTTCATCCACAATTTCATGCCCATTTTAGCATTCTTTACCAGAAATCTCACCCTCTGAACCTCCACTATTTGCTTAATTTTGCACTGCTTATTCATTTTTTTGTAAACATCTTGTTCTTTTACTGCATTTTGCAGTATTTGTTTACTTCAATTTCGAAGTAAAACTAAAAGTATCTTCCACAATACATTATAAGCAAGATACTTTAGTTTGCTTCAGTGTGTTTCCTCTTCACACATTGGGCAGAGAGCAACAGAATTTTTTTTTTGGTGCCCTGGCTAAATTTTCCATACTGAGTATGAATATCACATCAGGCCACCTGTAAAAATAAAATATGTCTAATGGGACTAGTCCCCAAAAGTTGAATACACAAAATAAAAAAATAAATAAACTTGATCCCACAGAGTTAATACTGAACCTTTAAAATTTAGTGTGCAACATTTTCAGGCATGCACGAACCTTCCCTAGAACAGGCCAGGACCTTCCCAGAGGCTGGCCTCACCATATGGGAAACACTGATAAAAAATTACCTCAGTGAATCAATTTAATAAATAAATAAATGCATACATACATACATACTTACATACATACATATGTACATGAAATCCATTTCACTGTAGGAAGCGATGTTGTAATGTTGCTGTTTTCTACAGGAGAAAAGTATTGAAATGTAGAAGGGTCTGTCTGCTTTGTTAAAGTCACACAGTAATTCAGTACAATGTCTGGGATTTGATCCAACATCTTAGGCGCTGGTTTGTTTCCATCAAGTCCATACTTACTATTTAGACAGATCAGTTATGTGAACTACATTTGCGAAGCTCAAAGGCATGTAAACAGTGCAAGTAGGCCAAATTTTAATTAACCCGAAGCAGGAAGAAAGGAAAATAATGATTTGTTTTTACAGCTCTTACTAAGTATCATTATCAGGCTTGATGGTGGTGGGGATGCTGGACCTGGCAAGCTACAAAGATATTATATGACACCAAGGAAATAATTAGTTCTTCAAACTGACATAGCTCTAATCCCACTGCTGTATAAACAAACATAGAACCGTTATTCTTTTCAGGATTACTCTTTCTCTTTGCCTGGAAAAGTATTTCTCCTGCTAACAACTTTTATAAAATAGGTATCCCACGCTGGTTAAAAGGTCTAAAGTTGGGAAACTTAATCCCAGAGCAAATGTTTCATGAGAATCCTTATATTTTACAGGTGAATGCACATACAGTGGCCTGTCTTTCTGGTTATGTGTCTTCTTTTTATGATATATGGAGAAAGTTAAAACATTGCTGGCCTTTTTCTGACTCACTGAAAAGAAAGCCATGACGCTATATATGTGAACTGAAACTATACTCTGTATGAAGATGAAGGAAGGTACATTTTAGTATTCTACAGAAAACAGCATTAAATGCAAGTGTCAGCCTTCACCACAGTCAGATCAGACTTTGGTTTCATTCCAGTTTTGATAGGTAGTGAAGGCCATCAGTGCAGCATTCCCAAAGTACCTTAGGATGGTTGAGTGCATAAGAAAAAAAAAGCACCCAGCATGCAAAAATGTTTCAGATGGTTGATAGCTGTAGGTATAGTTCTGCAGATTTTAAAAAGCACCAAATCTTGCATACATACAAAACACCTGTAGAACTGTTTAAGAATGACACAAGGATGTGTGACTTCAGAGGGAGGGCAGTAGTGCCTAGCAACTAACCTCATACAGAAATGGTATAGAAGAAATAGAGGAAATATATGGATTTAAGTGTGAGATACAGAGGGGTTTTGTAAGTCCAGCAAGAGTGTCACTAACACTACAGACTAAGCAAAGGCACATTAAGTGTAAGACATCATGGCAATTTAGGTAGGCTGAAAATACTTCTACACTAGCAGACTGCAGTTTGTACTTGTTTATTTAATGGGTTAAAAACACCAATATGGACAATACAACATTTAAAACTGTACTATGTCTGCAGCTTTATCTAGGTTAAGCAAAGTAATTGGGTCTAAGAGCCTGAAACTGCAAACGAAACAACTACACTCTACTCCACAGGGAGGCAAATTACCCCTAAGTTTACTGACTAGAAACATAGTTGCTCAAAGTATGTGATTTGGAGCTATTAACTAGAGATTTTACACAAGTTTGCATTTTTTTATGAACAACAAATTAAATAGAAGAGAAGTATTTTAATTTTCAGACAGCTAAATTGTCTGATTCTTTTTCTAATATTTGATAGCCACCATTGCCTTAACATTTTTGAGGCATTGATTCAAATTTGGGATGACAAAAAAAGTCAGCTATTGCTTGATCTGCAGGTGTTTTCTCTGTTGTCTGTGATGGTTTCATTTTCCTGATAGGTAGGAAGGTTCAGTAACCCTCGTTTATGTTCTAAAAGAATTGTAGCAACAGGCAAAACAAAGAGAAAGAGAGACAGAAAGAAAAATTACTTCCTGCCATGAGATATATGGAGCGCCCAGGCTGCAAATTAACTCAGAACACAAGTTTTAGAAATTTGTCCTTGAAATAATGCACCAAGAAAGTGCAAAACTTCTCTTATTGATTCCTGGAACAAAAGCGTAAATACTGTGAAACCCAAGGCCACTGATGAGAACAGACAAGGTCCTTTGACAACAATTTGTTCATACAGCTCTTTATTCTAAGGCCACTAGAGGGCAGGCTTTTCTAACAAACTATCATTTTCTAACCAACTGTATGGTTTGTCGGTATTTAACTATAAATGTCTCCCAAGCCTGTAATTGTTGCTTTTCATGCGTGCGTCAGTAATATCAGTTGCTTATACCAAATACATTATTTTAGTGATTGCTTGATATAGTTTCTTAGCAGTTCACAATGGATGTTGTATGGATGTCTGTTGCTTTATATAGTGAACCAAAGAAAGGGTCTTTGGAGTGGATTGTCATGCCTTACTTCTCTAGAAAAGGCTTAAACGGACATAATAATTCATACTATTTGTCCACAGGTACCTATGCCAGACCACTGAAATCCCTAACTGTACTCAATTAAAGGTACAGAACTTGCTGATTAATGATATGCTTCCATCTGCATCTGGTAAAATACAGATGCAAAATTAAGCAGTTTGTACCATGTGAGCATGGCTAGTCATTTTAAACATCATATATCATTAGTTTCAAACAGACTAAATAATGATACAAGCAGAAGTTCATAGTGCTGCACAAAGATGTCAAGCTTCCAGCAGCATGACACCATGAAACAAGCCACTAAATGTCAAAGACAGCAACAGGACAATCAGCTGTGCAGATAACATGTATATAATTATTTACTGAAAGAAGATGCCTGCATATTAACATTTTACAAACAAAACTATACTGAATGCACATATACTGTTTGATTTAAACACTCAACATCATTAAATGGCACAATGCAACTAACACTAAAGATGTTGAAATATCTAAGATAACATTTGCTTTATTTTAAATGTCTGTTATTATGGTATAATACACTTTACTTATATACTGCTGTTTTGATATTCCCTTTTGATACCTTTTTCATTACCTGTGCTTATTTTTCCTAACAATCCTTAGTACAATAAAGCTAGCTGGGCTGGTGCTTAATATAAGGAAAAAAAAAAATGTTTGTATACCTTAGCTGAGCAAGTGATTTTACTACTATCACTGGTTATGGCAAATATTCAGAGATTTATTTTGAAAGAACAGTACAGACTGCCAAGTCAGGAGCCGTATCACCTTAATGGGCATTATTGATCCCTTAGAAAGGGGCGACTCCTGAACATACCCTGTAATGCATCTCGGCAATTGATTTCTTTCATGTCCTTAATACAGTGGTTCCTATGGGGTACGTTCTGGAGACTGAAGATGTATTACTGCAGGAAGACATTTTAAAAAGAGTATGCATGGTTTCTGGAAGCTATAAAACATCTTCGTGGCTACCTATTAGATTTTGTGAATGACTTGCTCTGTAGCACAGATGTGAAGTTAATTAGCTGTGAATAAACATTTTCCTTAAACCTGGATATGATTTCTGTGGTCTCATTTTCATATTATGAGAATCAGAGAAAGTAATTTAATTGTACTATGTTCCTAGGTCATCTTTAAAAACAAGCAGCTCGAAGAATTCAGCTATACATATTCATCCTAATGTGTCTTTCGGCTTATGGGGTCGCCACAGTGGAACTCTGGTCCACTAATGCTTGGTAGTGGATTTTTACATGCCGAGTTACCAGCCCTGACGCACAACCTTCAAAGAAGGCATGCCCATTCACGCATGCCTCCACACAGAAGACGCTCTAGCTGAGAATCAAATGGGATAACGTCTTGCTGTGAGGCGACAATGCTACCGCAGCACCACTACCGCGGGCTATAATATGAAAAATAAAATGGTACAATTTCAGTCAGTATTATGGCTGTCTGCTACTGGTAATACTGTAATTATCTACAGAAATGTTCTAGTACTGTTAGTTTTAATATTGCTGCATTTAGAATAAACTTTAAACCTTTTTGGAAATATTTTTGAGCTGCAGACCCTGTTAATCTAGTTGTAAAATATACATTTCTTTTAACTTGAACTTATTTTTCATTATGTTTTGTAGAAATGTTGGGATCACTTTTTTCAAATATTGCATAATTTTATTCTTTGAATGCACACTGCATTCTTTACTTTGGCATTCTACTGCCACCCATCCTATATATCTGACTCCAAATTTAATGAAAAAATGAATAAAGACCAACTTCATGATAACTATTTCTACAGCAAATAAGTTATTGTTTCTGAGTGGCACTGCCATGGATATGTTACTATTGCAATGTGCCAGTGTAGCCTAGCTGATGTTAAATTGATTTACTAATGTACATGTGGGTATGTTGTAGGCTGTGGTTGTTGTGTGACTTGGCTCATATAGTATAATTAAAATACTAAAATGTCAAAAAGCTGCAAAGGAATTCTCAGCCAGAATCAGCCAGACAGCATGTACAAGTCAGATCCAAGATACCGAACAGTAAAAAAATTACTATCACCAGTGCTTTGTAACAAATAAAAAGCAAATGATTTTGTCTTTGGCAAATTAAAGAAACAGGTTTAGAAATAAAACTACCAAGCCAGTTCTGCTTAGTGAAACTTTATCATGGATGAGTTTCAGTGGTGTACTTGACTTTGTCATGGAATTTAGCTCAATCATTTCTGAGTATGTGATTTTCATGAGTGAACAGATATAATCACATTTCATGTCAAAGTACTACTATTCAAAAGTATCCATGATTTGGGACCTCCTGCTGTGATTACTTGTCACTGCAGCCATGTTTTCTGAGCTAAGATAGTGAGAGCTATGACACATGGTTCATATGTTTGGAGTACGAACATTAGCACCACTTGCTGTTGCCAGTCAATGAGGTTACTGCCTGCTGTCATTCCTCCAGCCATGTAATGAACCAGTCATAGAGCATCAACATATGCTCTTCATCAAGGCTGTGTGTATGGGCAATAGCAGCTTTGTATAGAAGGCACAGGAACTGCAAGGGTGTGCAGCATACTATGAGGCATACAAGGTGTCATGCAGGGCCAATTTGTACAGCATGGCATATAAACACGAGTTAACCCAAACCCAGTAAGGCAGTGAGGGCTGTCATCTCATCTGTGTACAAATACACACATATGCAGATGTCACAGATATGCAAATTCCTCAAAGTGTCCTGATCACACTTTTGAAAAGGTAACACCTCCATCTGCCCAGCAAGACATTTTACTGTTCTGGCACACATAGATGCCCAGGACACATGTTTCTAAAACAGCTGGGCTTTCACCGCATCCACAATGCTGTAAGCTGGAGTGGCCCTAATAATGACTGTTTGTGGTTACAAGTCCTGACTGATGACTGTTTCTGGGTCACTGGTCAAGGGTGATGACTGTTTCAGGGTCACTGATTTTGACTTTCTTCTTACTGGTGTACAACATAGTGACTCTAATTGTCTTGTTAGGTTATGTTTTATGCTGTTTATGAGGCATCCTTGGATATTATCAGGGCCCATTGATGATAGCTAAGGGCGTTATGTTCAGTGGTATTTCCAGAGAGGTGGCTTGGGGTGGGGTAGGGAGATGGGTAAAACTGGAGCTGAATTTGTTAAACAGTTGATTTCTATATCTTCTGGCTCAGTGTAAGTGGCTCCAGTTACAATTAATTCTGTACATCGTTATGTATTGCCTTTGAGGTTATCGACATAGGTAAGGAAAGTCTTATGGTTTTCCTTGGCTTGGGATGCTATTTTTACCTCAAATTTGGCTTTGGTAGCCTTGATATGTCCTCTGAGTTACTAGTTTAGATTGAAGAGAGGGTTTTTGTCTTGCTAGTCATTGCACTTCCTAATTTTTGCTATGACTTTCTTCTTTTTGTTATATAATATATTGATTCTGGGATTCCACTGGGGTATTTTTTGAGTTTGTTCTGTGCTTATTTCTGGTAGGCACAGCTGTCTCTATGCATCTATTAGCATGATTGAATAGGGTCTCTGTGAACAATATTGTGTAAACAGCTGTGTTCTCAAGTCTGGAAAGGCTTAAAATTTTGCCGGGTTATCACTTAATAGTAGGAAATTTACCTAGAATAGTTCCTAAATGTTCCAGGGTATAGTTCCATTAATCTGGTTCTAAGCGCAATGTCAGTCCCTTGACGGTATTTCTCTAATGAGTTCCACTGTCAGAAATTTGTCCTTAAAAGGACTGTGGGAGCATGGCTTGAAAGTCCTTTGGGCTAGCCCTTTGGGTTAGCCCTGATAAGGGGCTTTTGTCATCCAAGCGTAAAACCTTGGGCTTTGCTGATCCTGGGTGGGCTCTAGCATGAGCTCCAGGTATTGGAGAGCCCTGATGTGGACTGTTTTAGCCCTGATAAGGACTGTTTTAGCTGTGATAAGAGTAGTTGTTGTAATCTCATTAGGAAAGGGAGGCTTCAGTAGAGTCCTTGAGGGGGACTCGCTGGACCACTATGTGGTGGTGGTCTTGAAAAAGAACGCTGAGGCTGTGCAAAGCTTTGCTCGACTTTGCACAGTCGCAGTGGCTGACAAAAACCCTTATCAGGGCTAACCCAAAGGACTTTCGAGCCATGCTCCCAAAGTTCTTTTAAGGACTAATATTTCACAGCGGGACTCATTAGAGATCCACCATCTTGGGATTGACATTGTGCTTAGAAACAGATTAATGGAACTATACCCAAAGAGTGGGTTTTTTTCTTGTTTGTCGTTGTACCTAACCACAGGTTAGGCTACACTCTCAGTAGGAGGCAACCCTTTTCTTGTGTAAATGTTCCAGGGTTAGCAAGGATCTTAGGTTTTTATTTTTATTTCAAAGGAGACAACTTTATGGTACAATATTACCAGAGATGAAATTACACTAAGGGTGGTGTAGCATACTCCCATGTTAATAAGAACCAGATCCAGTATGTTCATGCTTCTAATGGGGATGTGGTCCATCAGGTCCAGGGGTGCTTATGCTGACTAAGTCCAGGAATCTCTGAGACTGCAAGTTTGTGGTCATGTATGATTCCAGTTTATACTGGGGTGGTTAAAGTCACCCATGAAGATGGTATTGGGTTGAATGATGAGTGCATTCAATACATGACCTATGGGTATGGCCACAGATGAGTGACAATGAGGCCAGCTCATCACTGGTCTGTGTATTCAGCATATGATTGGCATATATCTGACCACTTTGCATCTGGACCCACCAACGTCCATGCACTGAACAACCTGAAGAGGTAGATAGTGCAGTAAACATATGTCTCAATGAAGTACCCATGGAGGCCACATTTGCCACCAGACAACTGGGAAGCAACATCTGCTTCCTGTCTCTATACTCCATGTCACTGTGCAGGTGTTGAAGTCACCACTTAAACATGTATCACACTTATAATATCTACACTGCTATTTATAGTAGCTGTATGCACTTGGATTATTGACCTGTACATCTGTTTATTTATACTCACTGCTTTCCACAACAGGGATTGATCTGGAGTCATGGCAACACCACAGTACCTTGCACATCCCCCAATGGGGTTATATGCATGTCAGAGGCAGTGCAAATGTCAGATTCTGTGT
Organism: Protopterus annectens; assembly: GCF_019279795.1. Lineage (NCBI taxonomy): Eukaryota > Metazoa > Chordata > Ceratodontiformes > Protopteridae > Protopterus > Protopterus annectens. Next base: position 1,958,497,590 of record NC_056725.1, read on the forward strand.
GAGCATGAGACTCATGGGGAGCCTATTTGGGGTTCCTTGTTGCAGGAAGGCTGTCTTACACTGGTGATGTTGTGAGGTCAGCCTGTACCTCCACAGGGACCTGTAATGTTAATGGCATGGGACAACCCTCCCATAATAGTGTTGCAGGCAGAGTGACTGTGTCATTAGATTGTGTTATGTGCACATTGCCATCATTGTCATACACAGGTGACTTCCCCACATCAGGCATGGGCTGTCCCATTTTTCTGGTTTCTCCACCAGTAGAACTTGTGAAAGCATGAGCATATGATACCTTTGGCAGCACTCACACATATGCCTATCCCTTCTCCTCTGACGTGCATAGTAGTAGATAACAGTAAATGTGTATAGCATATGGAGTCATACATACTTTGTATGTAAGTTGTTACAGTGGCAGCCCAGCAGTACCTTGGTGAATCAATCCTGTCAAGCATGCAGTGACATGTACCATAGAGACTTGTGCTGGATAGTACTAACTTTGTACATTCTCACATCCATGCCACCTCAAGGTACTAGGGTCCACTTTATTCTTCCCAGATTTGGACAGTAGAAACCCGTCCATCTTTGTGAGCCATTTTTATGTTGGTGGTCCACCCTCAGTGGCGGACATGTCCTTGGCAATGTCCTTTGCCTTCTTCTTTCTATGGAGTATCACTTCAGGTAACATTTGACATAATTGTTATATAGTTCTATTATGGCTACACATAGCATTTGTGTCTTGCAACACTCCTTACATCTGCTCGCAGTGTATCTTGTCTGAAACACCTTTGCCTGTGATGCTATGCATGCTGAGGGCTTCTGAGGGCTTGAGTAAAACCTCCATTTCCTGACTGGGGAAATTTCAAACCTTTTGTTGGGTCCTGGGAATGAGTGTTTCTGGAAGTCTCTGGAAATCATCTACCTATGGCCTGTGGCTCCCCTTGTGGCACTGGGCACCATTTTACACCATGCATCTATGGGCATGGGTACCCTGCGCCCCTTCCTACAGCTGCTTATTGACCCCAAGTAATTGTATGCACAACCTGTTACATTGGTCCTTCTTACAATATAGTGCAACACCTTCACCTAGGTATGATTGTCTTCATACCCCCTATGTTCTGTCCTTCCCTAGATATCCCATGATGATGGTCTGTGTGATGCCCCACCACTGACCCAGTAATCAAGGGGCCTCAACCCTCACCACTGGAAACAGTGGGGGACGTACATTGGGAGGTTGACAGATACACACACAGTATTTATTATAGCAATTGTCTATTTAGCTCAGTGCACACATTGTACATCATTTTACGTTGGGAAAACGGACAGACGTTTAAGGGACAGAATTTATGAGCATACTTATGCAATTAGAAAGAACAAAGATGAAAATGCTCTTGCTAGACATTGCAATTTAAATGTAGGCCATAGTTTTAAATTTATGGTAATCAGTCAAATTAGGAATAGGTCAAATAAGGTTGACTATGTAACTGACAATTTCTTGAAACTAGAATTGGAAAAAAATGAATTGTCCTGGCAATTACGTCTAGCAGCATACAGAGAGCCAGGACTTAATGAATTTTGTTCCCTTGCATGTGTGTTAAAAATGAAAAGCTTATTAAGATAAGTGGAATTTTCCTTATATTTGTTGACACTATTAACGGTTCGGGTTTTTTTTAAATACATTTATATATATATTTTTTATATAAATATGAGACATTCATATTTTAACATTTTTTAATAAATTTATATAAATAAATAACTATTTGTATATCTATTAGGATATTTCTTAATGTTTGACAACAATTTTATATTTGAATATTTATAATATATTAGCTGGATTTAAATATTTAAATAAAAATTTAAATAAAATTGTTATTATTGATTCAAGGGAATACATAAATATATACACACATACAAAATTACATTTGTATAAATTAGTTAATTACTTGTTGATTCATAATTTATTTTTATATTTTTATATATATTTTCTTGTTCTTTAGTTATAGTGAGAATATTTTAGTAACTTATTGTTAAAAATATTAATGCTTATTGTTCGTCCACTTTATAAATTTATTCATCGTCAGTTATAATTTAAAACCATTTAATGGAATATACATGGTTCCTACAACAATAACATAATATTGAAGGACAGGACATGTTTTAAATATTTATATCCATAGGTCAGTTATTGTTTATTCATAAATTGTTTCAGAAATGTATACAACAGTACATATTACAAACATTTAGTGGGGATCCTAGTACTCAAGTACAAGTTGTTTTAGGTATTTATTTTAGTTTAATGTGAAGTTCATTACTTAAAATATGTAATAACACTAATAGTTTGTGTATAAACATTTGTTTTAAATTTTAATCATCTGATATGGTTTAGATAGAGCAGTTTCTAACACTGGGTTGCCTTTAAACGTGGTTAATTAGAAGCTTACGTAATTAATGTCAGACTACCCCGATCACTTGGGTGTATTTAAATTCTAACTGACCAAAAAGTCAGCGTTTTGTCTGATGAAGTTCAGATACGTATCTGAACGAAAAACGCTTGGTTGCGTTTAACGCTACTTTGTTCGTGAGCAGTGTGACAACTTGTGGTGTCGGAATTCACTTGAAGTATTCTTTTTTATCCAGACTGGGCTTATGTTTATCTTTATGGCAGCAACAACGCATTAGTGCTGGCAACCGTATGAGATCACCCATAAGCGGACTAGGTTACATTCTGTTGCGGAATTTGTAACAACTTCTTCTAGTGCTGGCAATCTTGGGGGTCTATCTGTATGCGAACCAACCTGAATTCTAACATGGAACTTGTAATTACATAACCAGCACTTAATTGCCATTGGGTTTGCATTGCAGCAAACAACGTATGGACATTTTCAACTACTTTGACTAAACGAGAACCCAGGTCTGGACTTTTATTTTTTGGTTGCCTGTGTCAACTAGTTGGACAAACTTAAAGAGTACGAACAGTACGTGGACTTTTTTATTTCCAGCTTGTGTGTTAATTGGAACTTTGTGTATTCAATAAAATATGTGAGTATTACACAAGGTGTACTTTATTCTCAAGGGTATAGCAGTCAATATTCGTATCTTACAGTTTTGTGGAGTGTTAAGTTTTCTCGGCTTGAGTAAAACCTCCATCTCCTGACTGGGGAAATTTCAAACCTTTTGTTGGGTCCTGGGAATGAGTGTTTCTGGAAGTCTCTGGAAATCATCTACCTATGGCCTGTGGCTCCCCTTGTGGCACTGGGCACCATTTTACACCATGCATCTATGGGCATGGGTACCCTGCGCCCCTTCCTACAGCTGCCTATTGACCCCAAGTAATTGTGAGCACAACCTGTTACATTGGTCCTTCTTACAATATAGTGCAACACCTTCACCTAGGTATGATTGTCTTCATACCCCCTATGTTCTGTCCTTCCCGAGATATCCCATGATGATGGTCTGTGTGATGCCCCACCACTGACCCAGTAATCAAGGGGCCTCAACCCTCACCACTGGAAACAGTGGGGGACGTACATTGGGAGGTTGACAGGTACACACACAGTATTTATTATGGGCGGCGCAGTGGTGCAGCGGTTAACGCTGTTGCCTCACAGCAAGAGGTTCTCCGGTTCAATTCTTGGCTGGGGTACCTTCTGTGTGGAGTTTGCATGTTCTCCCTGCTTTCGCATGGGTTTCCTTCGGGTACTCCAGTTTCCTCCCATATTCTAAAGACATGCTTCTGGAGCATTTCTCCCTGGGTCTCTGCTGAAAATGGGATCTGTGGAACCTAGTCAGACTTTCCCGGTCAACAAATGTTAAATAAAATAAATAAATAAAATACATTTCCAGATGCAGCTCTCTGCATCAAGTGCAATTTCCCTTAAAAGCACACAAGATGACAGTCAGTCTAGGGCAGGTTCCTCCTTCTTTCTCCAGATCCCCAATAAGACTCTCCACTGGCACAGCTATAGAGTTGAGATCTCAGCTAAGTGGCCAAGCCAAGACCTCCAACACTCTCTCTGTCCAACCAGTGCTTTGTGTCCCTGCCAAAATAGCTAACACACACACTCTTTGAGGTTTGATTTACGCACACACACACACACACACACACACACACACACACACACACACACACACACACACACACACCTGGGAAAGGTTGGCACAGGATTACTAGCTATGCTCCCTATTGCCCAGACTATGCCCAGACTACTGCCATCAGTCACTCCTTATCAGCTTCTTTAAGGCGCTTGACAAAGGATGTCCAGTCTTACTGTGCAATGTTACTATCAATACAAATGATAGTTTGACCAAGACCAAGGCTATTATGAGTGGCCCGCAGTGTCACCAAATAAATATGCAATTACTCTCAGAGCTTAAATATTTCTAGACAGATCAATGAAAGGTTTAAATATATTTAATAATAAATATTAAAAGAACAAGAAAAGTATATTTGCAGTGATATCAGAGTTCAAAATCACAGGAAATATTTAAAACAACATTGCAGGACAGTCTCAAATAAAGAAAAACATCTAAATTAAGCTTTGCTATATTCCTGACTATATCAAAGAGAATTATTATATCCTAGTTTACTTACTTACAGAGCAAGGCAAGTGTGGTGAATTGTTCTTGTCAGGCCCAGGTCAGAATATAATTTATTTATGTATTTATTTGTGTATTTATTTATTTATTTCAGTTTGATGATCAGGAGTCCACTGGGCCAAGAAGAGCCCGTTTTCAGTGGTGGCCCAGGGAGAAAAGCTCCATTTAACAATAACAATAAAAAAAACAATAACAGTAACAAACTGGCATATTAAGCAATAGTATATAACATATGATGATAGCGCAGTTAACTAAAAAAAGAGATAACATTTATATACAGAGTAGCAGTAGTATGTGCTGAGAGTACAATTGACAAACAAAAAAAGATAACATTTGTATACGGAGTAGCTGCACTGGCAATGGATATTCATTTCGTAATCAGACTAGGTCTTAGTAAAACATTTACAGAAATGTGATTTTTTGCATTTACGAAAATAGCAAGGGATGCAGAAAGAACCTTACTAATGCATATCAGGCAGAGTAAATACTGTTTGGTGATTGTGTTATTAAGTACATAAGAAGAGACGCTTTTGGATGCAGATTGGCTGCGTTGATAGTAAGCAGTTGGATGTAAGGAAAATAGTACAAGCGTTCAGAGTATTCTTTATAGAATGCAATTCCAGACATAGGAATTACAATATTACTAAAGATATCAGTATAAGTCCCAGAAGTAATGAAACTGGGGGTAAAGAGCAGTCCAGCAGTGATAAGCAGAACTGAGGAGTTGTGTGTAGGTGCTGAAAGGAAGAGACTGTAACTGCTGAGAAAAAGAAAAGATGAGTGAGGATGGGCTTATGCAGGGGAAGAGAGGGGAGCATATCCATTTAGATGACAGGTAGGAGTGTAGGACGGATTTGAAGTTGGACTGGTTTGGAGTGTTATAAAGGGAGGGGGGAGTGAGTTCATACCTCTCAACCTAGAACCATCAAAAATCTGGACAAGGCCCATGAAAAATAAGTACAAATCTGTATGCTGATTAACATAAAATTTGCATACATAATTATATAACCCCACCCACTCCAATGGAATTGTAGGATAATAGCTTTCAAACGCAAACTGAAGAACAGACAACCAAAATATGGCACCAGAGTCCCCCTGCAGCCATTCCAGCATCGCATTACCTAGCTATTTTACCCCATTTACCATAAACACTAATGTGTGCATATTGCTTTACTTCTACAATGATTATTTGGATTTTATTTTTACATTTTGTAGCACAATACACAAACACAAATAGGTATCTGCTAAACAAAGCAATATTACTGTCTCACAATGAAAATAGACTTGGCATTAAAACTTCTCTGCCTTTGAACCTCACATTCATTGAAACAGCATAGAAACCCACACCACAATCCAAAGAAAATGCATCTGGCCAGTGGTGGATAAAGATTATCTTTGGACTGTTTTCAAATCATAGGCCCCTTGCACACAAAACAAGAAACATACATGTGTTCTTTGTTAAACCTTCCTGACTTTATTAAATTATATTCCTTGCATAATACAGCACACTTGTTAGACTTAAGTTAGTGCGCATTTTAAATTTATAGTTTGAACATTTTTCCAGTAGGCAATGAAACAATATGCATGAACCAATAATGACACAAACTGCCCAATTAAGAACATTTCCATCATAAAAGTGTAAATATATAAATAGAAATGACAGTAGTGTAAGCCATAGGCATCTTGCACAGCTTCTTGCACTTATTTTCAATTTCAGTTTTTTTTTTTTGGGGGGGGACAAAAGGGCAAAAAAAACAGAGACACGTTTTAATCATTGCTTGTATAATTTTGGAAAGTTGCTAGAATAAAATGTGTTACCACCATGCATTTCACTGCTAAGTCTTGAACCCAGGACCCTGTGCACTAGTCAGAAATGAACAACATACCCTTATGCCAAAATCATCAGCTTTTTGAAAGACAGTTAGACTGAAACTTAAATGGCTATCATTTAGTGAATTCAGTTCTCACTTCTCAACAGAGCTCTCAACCTCTTAACACAAAAAACCTGGACAAAGCCAATAATGGGGGAATACAGAATTCAGTTCTCATTTCTCACCATAGCTCTTAACCTCTTAGCACAAAAAACCTGGACAAAGCCAATAATGGGGGAATACTGCCCCAACATAGGGACAAATCTCAAATACTTAACTGATCTTATATTGTCGTTTAATTAGGAATCCTTTAAAAGATAAAATAAATTATTTATGTTTTATTCAGTTTAATTAGGAATCTTGAAAAAGGCATATGTATTCAAAATACTGCATTCAGTAGCATTTTGTATCAAAAATTGTGATAAGCAGATACGATGTTTAAAGTTACATTGTTATAATAAATAAGCTGGGGAGGAAGTATTCAGCTTCACCCTGAACCTCAATTGCATTGTTTTTATACAGAAACGCAGTATATGATGACAAATTCAAATATAGAAAAGATTTATACTTCTCCCAGTTCAATGTGCTAGCTTTGAGGATTAGGAAATCAAAAACTTTCCTCCCCCATTTTTCTGCCAAACTTCCATACATTTACTTGGTGCATTCCTAACCCATCACCCCTCATTCATCCCAGTCTCACTTATTTCCTCAGGAAAGCTCTTTTGTGTCTCAGCCATTAACTTTCACTCTGAAAATGCATCCTGTCTTATACTGTTCTTATGCATGTCTTATTCTAGCTTCATAAATATAAACATTTGTCGATGCCACATGTTAGCTTCCAGGTGTTAATTCATGCAGCTAATCAATTAATTACACATTTTAAGGTGTAAACTAAAACATTTGCTCAGTTAAGTGACTTGAACAGAGTCATATAGCATGAAGGAGGAGGTTGTAATTACCCAGTCCTGGTCTACAGGATTTAAAAAACTATCTCAGTGGATACATCTTTGGGTGGGTGGGGTGTCAATTATATAACATTCATGGCAATTATTAAATATACTTACAAGTTAAATACTGCTAAAGTAAAATAAGCATCAAATAAATAAATAAGCTAGAAAACAAAAAACAGTAACTATAAAAGTACAATATCCTTTGTGCTAAACATATTTTATATTTACCAATATGTAGTTTTAATAGTACCTGCTTTGGTTTTCAACATCTTTTTGAGAATCAGCAGGGTAGTAACTGTAAGTAACAAAGGCTGTTTGTATCACATCAGACAGGAATACAATGGTTCTGTATCATACCCTGGTACTGACACTTGCATATTAGATGGTATTTGATCATACTCAATGTACCAGACTGGAATTCAGAAACTTTCAGCAATGATATACATTATGAGCCAGAAATTAAAGAGCCTAGGATTCAGTGAGAATGGCTGATGTATGGAAATAGCAGAGACTCAGTATAATTATATATATATAAATAATGTTGCTGATGCATTGCTGACATGTTGACCATCGCTGAGCTCTACACACACACACACACACACACACACACACACACACACACACACACACACACACACACACACACACACACACACACACACACACACACACACACACACACACACACACACACACACACACACACACACACACACACACACACATATACACACGCTTACAGCGGCAACTCCGTATTCTAACTTCTGCCCAGAACCCATACAACAGTTTCAGTTAGGTTGGTACTTTACTGAGGAGGGTAAATGTGCATTTAAGTACCATTTTGTTTAATGCATGAACCTGTTGGCAGACTCTTTGCATCAAATTTGGTAGTCTTTGGGTTATTTTATTTTGGAATTCAATATGTTAACCACAAAACCGCAGTTTCAGTTACTGTGAGCTGTTAATGACTGATCAGAGGGCAAAATAGGCATAAAAGACAGGAAGACTGACATCTTTATAAGAAAAATAAGTAAATGGCAAGATAATACCTGCATTTCAAAAAAATGTTCCTTGACAAAAGTAAATAACTTGGACACAGCTGTTAGTGTATACTGACTTCCAGCGGCAACTCCGTGTTCTGTCCGGAACCCATCAGGCTCAAAACAAGCTTAAATCCACACATCTGGCTAAAAATGAGTTTAAATACATAACACCACAAGCAGTCTGGTTACGAGCTTAAAATCCATAATGGCACAAGTAGTCCGTTGAGCTTAAACAGCCGTCAGCCCCAGTATTCAAACAGACTCACTCCCAGCCTCCCATGCACATCCCTCGAGCTTGATTCTGACAGGCTGATGGAGCTGACGTCATCATGCACGTGATGACATCAGCTCCAAAAGCACGGACATTAAAAAGTTTTAAAAATAGTGAAAAAAAATCGGAAATGAAGGGGTGCCACTTGGGAATCATGACACCTCATTACTGGGACCCCAAAACTCAGTAAAAACCGAGTAATTCAGGATGGTTGGGAGGTCTGAGTGAGTTCCATAATTTGGCTAGTGAGTATGATAGCAGGAGGTGGCCAGGGGGCTGTGAAGGTTTGTGGATTTGGAGTAAGTTTTGGTTTTCTGATCAGAGTGAGTGGTTTGGGATATAGGGGGTTAAGGTGGTGTAGAGAGCGGGACAGCTGGATGGCTTGAAGATGAGCTTACGGGCTGTACTGAGTTTGAGGAGGTTTAGGTAGTTAGGTAGTTCTAGCCATTCTAGAGATTGTAGGGAGAGGCAGTGATGGGAAGAATTTTTGGAGTTGGTGGCGAATTTGCTGATTTTATTGTAGCAAGATTCTAATTTGGATTGTAAGCTGAGTTGGAGGTTAGTGAACAGGGGACACCGTATATGAGGGAGGGAAGAAAGTAGGAGGAGGCTAAGATTTTTCTTGTGGAGGGCATGAGGTAGCGATTGTGTCTGTATAGGAGTCCTAATTTTTGGTGGGTTTTTTTTGATGGTTGTTTGAATATGGATGTCAAACGTTAGAGGCTCATCAATGGTGACACCAAGCAGCTTGGTGTGAGATACAATTTCAATGGGGGTGTTATTTTAGCTTAGGATAAGGAAGGAAGAATTATCAAAGGGGGAGATTCTAAAGGGTGTAAAGTTCATTAGTTTAGTTTTGTTTGCGTTTAGGGCGAGATGGTTGTTATGCATCCAAGGTTCTGATTTAGTAAAAGCTGATTGAGTTTTTAGTAGTAAGTCGGAAAGTGAGTCAGCAATGCATACTGGATTAGAGAGGTATTGGGGACGCTGTGGTGAAAGTTAATGATGAATATGTTGAAGAGTAGGGGGCCTAGAACAGATCTTTTGGTAATGCCAGTGAGGGTGTGTAAGAAGGAGGAGGTAGAAAATTTCCATTTTACAGCCTGCTGTCTTTTGGAGAGGTAGCTAGAGAACCAGGATATGGTAGAAGGAGACAGTTTGAGAGATGAGAGTTGGGATAGGAGAATATGGTGGGAAATAGTGTCAGAAGCTTTGGATAGGTCCAGGAATAGGCTAGAAATGAGTTTGCCAGAGTTACGAGCATGGTTGATGGATTTGAAGAAGGACAAAAGGGCTATGATGGTACTGTATCCAGGATGGAAACCATGTTGGGTGGGGGTAAGGAGATAGTTGTGTATTAGATATAACACTAGTTGAGCATGAATACACTTTTCTAGGATTTTTGATAGTGGGGAAAGGATAGCAATGGGGCTGAAATTGGTGGTGTCATAGTTTTTACCTCCCTTGTGCAAAGGAATGATGAAAGCATGTTTCCAAATTAAAGGGAAATCGGATTCTTGGATGGATCTGTTTATTAATATGGAGATAGGCAGGGCTATGCTGTCAGCAGAGGGGGGTAAATTGTCTTGTGCAGTACAGCATGGTTTTAGCTGGGGGAGAAGTTTTTTTTATAGTGCTTGTGGGAACAGGGTTGAGCTTGAAGATGGGAGATTATGTGTCATCAGTAGGGTGGAAGTCGGGCGGGGGGATGAACTTGGAGGGGGATGTGGGAAGGTGGTGGTTAGTTTAGCTATACATTCCACAAAGAAGGAGTTAAATGTTGTGTCTGTTTCTAAGTAGGTGAGGTCAGGGTGAGGGCAAGTATTATCTTTGTTGCTGGCATGGAAGAGAGAGGAGATAGTTTCCCAGAATTTTTGGGGGTTGGTAGAGTGCTCATATTGGAGCTTGGTGTAGTATGATTTGCGGTCTCTAGTTATTAGTTTTTTATGGTATTGCAGAGTTGTCTGAATTCAAGTAGGGTGTTTGGCAGTTTATTTTTGTGGAATTGTTTCCACTTTCTGACTCTTAGGAGCATGGTTTGTTTGGTTTCTTTTGATAGCCAGAGGAGATTTTGGCCTTGACCCATTTGGTTCTGAGAGGAGCATGGCTGTTGAGGAGATTTAGAAAGGTTTAGTTAAAGTAGCAGATTGCATTGTTGAGGAGCAGGGTTTTTAGGGGGGTCCAGTTGATTAGTTTTAGCCAGTCGTTGAAAATTTATGGATTGAACTTAGAGATGTTGCGGGTTTAAATGTAGTGATGTTGCATTTGGAGTGGAGAAGGGTGATGGTCCGGAAAGGCTGGTAGGTGGTCTCTGATAGGGTTGGGGACGATACCTGAGGTAGAGATATGGATAGGTTGGGATACTAACAGCCAGTCAAGGATGGTGCCAGAGGCTCCATTTTTGTTAGACTTGCTAGGAGGTTTAATTATTTGGGTGAATTTAAAGAGGTTGATTGATTGAAAGGGGGGTTGAGAGATGATAATGTTCCAGTTCATGTTTACGTCTCGTATGATATAGGTTTCATTTTTGATGTTACAGGAGAACCAGGAGAGGATGCCTTCTAGAATTGGAATTTTGTTATTGCTTGGGGGAATATAGAGGGCAGCTATGCAAATAGATTTGTGATTGTTGATTTTTTAGGTGGAGTATAATCACTTCAGCATTGGAAAATTTTGGAATGGGGTAGGTACAAGGGGTAACTGTATATGAGGACGAGTAGACTAAGGCTACTCCACTTCCTTTCTTATTGGCTTTATCATTATGGATCATTTGGTAGCCGGGAGGTAATATTTCACTGTCTTTTATGTATGGCTTAAGCCATGTTTCTGAATTGGCAACAATGCAGGGTAATTATGGGGAAGCCAGGCATGGACGGTAGGGATTTTATTACAAAGGCTTTCAGCACTGACTGTGATGAAGCGAATAGATTTGGGAGTGCCAGGAGGAGAGGAGGTAAAGGCCTTGCTGGATGAGGAGTGGGTGGGACCTGGGATTGGATGGATGTCACCGGAGAAGGACAGGGAGATTTGGTGTAGTAGGTGTAATATGAGGTCAACAGTGGTATAAGGTCTTAGGTAGGTGTAGAGAGTAGATTTGTTTGGGTGTGGGTGGAAGGGAAGGTTCGGTGAGGGTAGGACTGGAAGGAGTTTGGGCTTATATAGTGGGGTTGTGCTAGAGGGATAGAGGAGAAAGAATGGTGGTGTGTTGGAAGTTGGTTGTGAAATGTGAAGGTGGGGTGTGGGAGGGATATGGGAGTTGTGTTAAGTAGGTTAGGGAGGTTAGTAGTGCTTGGAGTACAACTGATTGTGGTTGGGGTATGGGATGGGTCATATTGTAGTTGGGTGTGATGTTCTGGTGGTGTGATTTGAGTGGTAGGAGGAATATGTGTTGATTGAATAGTGGGATATGTGGGAGGAGTCAAGGATAGATAAATGTAGAGGTAGTGGGGGCATGTGGGAAATGGGGGCAGGGTAGGGGAGAGGAGTGAGGGGACTGGAGTGGGTAGAATCACGGTCCAACTAGCGAGGGGGAATGGAGTGGGTAGAATCACAGTCCGACTAGTTTGTTGTAGAAACAGTCAGCCAGCCTTGGTAAGTAGCTTAACGTCATTTGGATTCCTGAGCAGGTGTAATATAATTTCTGAGGACTAGGTATATCTAACTGAGGTTAATTACTAATGGGTATTATGGGCATAGAGTATATTGCCATTCCTGGTGCTACTGACTATAGCAAAACAGAATCAGGGGACACTAGCTGGAATTTAGTCTATGTAATTTCTGGGAAACAGCAGTTAGTGAAAATAGTAGTACTATACTAGAGTGGGGGGAGGGGGACCATGCTTCGTTAGGTCCGACCAGTGTGCACGCCACTGACAAAGCTAGTTTAGGGAAACACACAAATCAGACAAAAGAAATAATATGGACATATGCTACACTTAGTTCAGTGCAATTGCAAGTAGTTGTTTGTTGTTGCAGGAGGTAATTGCACATAGGTACGACTGTCCAGCATCTTAGGAATCAGAAGAGCCAAGGGTTTTTCTTGTAGAGCAAAAGGGGAGCTGTAGGGGAAAGGGAGAGACAGGGAGGGATTACTTATTGCAGAAATTGAAGTGTAGTAGTTTAATATTAATAAGTATGCAAAACGGGTTCAGAGAGCCAAGGTAGAATAAAAAAACCCAAAACAAATAGAGCAGTAGATAGCTTAGACAGCAGTAGAGCATGAATAGGGTAAGGAGCAGAAAAAAAAACACCAATAGAAAGTCAAAGGGGAAGTTATAACAGTAAATAGCAGAAAAATGGTCTTTATACCCAACACCAGAGATTAAAAACATCAGCTAAAAACATTATATATGAGAGATGATAACAGGGTTTAAAATATAGCTGTTGACTTGTTATACAATCAAAATACACTGTACTTAATACCTAGTTATAAACCTATGTTGGTGATATGCAGACAGTATATCAGCATTGCAATGTACAAACAGCAGCAATAGATGCTGGTATACACTGATTGCGTAGCAGCTAGTTTATCAACAAGCCTTTATATTACTAGGTACAACAGGAGATAACAGCAAAAGTAGCTAAGCAGTAAAATATGTGACCCTGCTTTTGAACAGTACTGACAAACTCAGTACAAACAGCAATAGTTAATAAATAATAATAATAGTTAAAATGCCTAGTCTCTCTAAGAGAGTTCTTAAATTAATATCTCAAATATTACTTCTGGGATAGCTTGCAGAATGACATCATTTTTTGTCATCTGACTATATCCCAGGTAACCCCCCCCCCACTGCTGAAAGCTAGCAGTATTTAACATCTGCCTGTGAAAATACATACACAAGAGCTTTTCCTCAGATTTTTGCAGATCCTGGAAATCATAAAAAAGCAAAACACTTCCAAGACAATTAAGAGAACTTCTCAGCACAGACATTGTGTCTGTTGCTGCACTAAAACAGAAAGATAACATATTTTTTATGGCCTGGCCATAAAGTAATTTAAATTCAGTTATTTTTTTTTTGTTATTTTTCTGAAGTTAACCTCTTGTTTTCCAGTTTCCCATATTAAAATATATACATTTAAACAGTTATAATAGTGTATGTACATTTCTGCTTTATTCCAGTAGGGTACCCTGTGGATACATTTCAAACAGCACTTTGTAAAATAACTCTTCAGCACGTCTGTACAAATCATCTTATATGACACACAGCTCTAATACACTTGTAGCACAAACATCTTATATGAATCATGTTGATATTCACAAATGACATATAATTAATTTACAAAATTCCAGATAGCTGGGCTGGTAGTATCTCATTTGTCACATTTCGTCCCTCCTCAAAGACTAAAGCTAGTTTATCAAGTGACCCTTGAGAAATGTTGCTTGAGCAGGATGAGCCTATCTGGGAATAACTTACCCCATTCCTTGTCTTGGGATTCAAGCTGCCTTGGCATTGCTGATCCCAGTGCAGTGTTGCAATGTCCTATCATATGCCTGCAAGCCTAGGCTGCACCATAGTAATTTGGGATATTGCTGGCTGGCTCCCTGCAGCCATAGATCTCCCTCAGACTCCTCCCTGCAGCCATAGATCCCCCTCAGACTCCTCCTGCCTCCTACTGCAAATACTTAGTACTGCAGGATTTCTGCATGGTGCCAGGAAAGCAAAATATTATTATTTGTCCTGCACAGACTTCTTTGAGTGCCTGATGGGGAGGCATGGTTATTTCTTGTGAAAAGTAGATGCCTGACACAAGCTTGCCAGGATGGAGAGTGATGCCACTGGTATGCCCCATTCTTGTGAGCAGTGCAGGCATTGGTACAGTGATGTATGCCATTCTTTCTGTATTAGCATAATTGCTTTTATTTATCAAGTAGAATACTATGTTTCATAAGATCATAGCTAACTGCTCTGAAGGGCCATTTTAAGCCTAGCCAATAACCTGAGGTCAGGATCAAAGTCTGTACCTTGTGTCTATGAGGTGAAGATCTTAACCATTGTGGCAAACCCACTCCTTTAATGTTATACTTGCTATTCTCTGTATATACTAGTATCACAATACCATATATCTTTTTACCATGTATTATACATACTACACTGCTGTACCAGATTTTATTTAGATCATGTATCATTAGTGATGCATTAAAACAATAGTTCCCCCTGTGTAAATACTGTATCTGTGAATTTCTGCAAATGATGGTTTCCTACCACTGATGCATGCCCCTGTTTCTCCATTGTCATAATATTCCCTGTGTATTTCTATGCACATGCTCATTTCTGTGTTTGTAAATTTTATAAAGAGGATAATAACTAGTAGATGCAATCAGTCAAGAAAATCTGCTTTACGAAGTGTGTGTGAATAATGTCACCATAAGAGTGAAACTTGAGAGGGGTAATTTTTCTTACACACCCTGAGAAATGTAATTTCTTAATGGTAACTGTACTGTTTTTACAGGGTATAGATTTTCCTAATTTTATGCATGTTTTTTTCATTTGGGGAAAGGGAAGGCGAGATGTTTATATTATGAAAAATTCTTCTGGTTAACTTTTCTGCTTCGTTTTAATGCTTACATGTAGAATGGTTTATATATATCTGCGTTAAATTTAAAAACCTAAAGTGGAAGTGTTTCCTTTTGAGAGTTGTGGTCATACCTCTCAACCTCTTAGTGCAAGAAATCTGAACAAAGCCTAAATTAGTGAGGGGGCAAAAGCCCAAAAATAGAAACAAAATGTAAATATTGCTCTAATAAACTTAGAAAGTTGTTAGAAAAAACAGAATTTGTGTCAAAATGGATTTTCTAAAAGATATGAAATATGCAACTCAAATGTTTGTCATTATTTAATGACTTCCATCCTCAGTGATTTGCCAGAAATCTACAAATTTTATGGGGAACAGACCAAAAATATGAGTGAATAATCTGGACATTCTGCAACAATCTGGACAGTTGAGAGGTTTGTGTTAATTTCTGGTAGAGCCGCTCTTTCTTTTTGTGCTGGTATGGGGAAAGATGCATGTTCACTTGATTACTATGCTGCTGCCCTCTGTTGGCAACAAAGTATGAAACACTCTGTGACAGAAACTGCACAGCATAACAAGGGTGCTAATTTGTTGATATTTTCATCTAGAAATGCACCATCTATTTATTATACTTCTACTATGACTTGCTCACTAGTAAATCTTGTCTTTTTGGAGCATTACATGATGTGCTTTCACTGGGTTTGCCAGCTGAGACTTACAGTTGAAATAAAAGGGAAGACAGGCCAAATTAATTTTCCAGGATGTAAAGGTATGTTTATTTATTTCATGTATTTTGCATGAAATATATATGACTAATAGTGTGGTACTTGTCTAGGAATGTGGATTCAGATGTAAATGCATATAGCAACAGATACCAATATAATCCAGTATGAGAGCTTATGATACTTATTCAAAGATGACATATTAACATCAGTAAACAAGACTAATATTTAATAAGCAAATAATATTATATGTAAGATAAAGCATAAAAAACAAGAAACTATATAGCATGGTATTGCTATACAGTTGTTTTAATTTTGTAATTGCACCTACACTAGAATGCAGAGTTATAACCCTGTACACATATATAAAACAGAAATGATAAATTCATTGTAAAACCAGTAATGTAACTCAGAAATGACAACAATCCATGATGAGCTGGGGAAGACTGATGTTTTTCCACTTTCTAAAGCTTGTTCCGTGTTGCTTCCTTCAATATTTTTCACACACATTTTCTACCAAATTTAAGCTGCAGCATCAGAAACATTGGCCCTTGAATTAATTCATTCTTGACCTGGTGGTGTTGTAACTCTGAGGCTTCATAGTTTCGGTGGAATTCTTTGTTTTTTAACTCTGAGGGCTACATTTGGTCAAGGGTGAGCATGTCTTGTGTATGAGGGTAAGGTTTAGGGAAGTAGCGGCTGGAATTTGCTCATGCTGCATCTTGCGGGCTGTTGGGTGAGTTGTGCTGCACTAGTGACCAACACAGATTATTCACCAATGTGGAAGCAGGCCATGTCACAGAAGACTGATTGGTAACCAGGCGATAATAGTTTGTAGAAACTGTAAGTAAAGCATGTATGTCTTATTAACCTGAGTTTTATTTAGCACATTGCAGCAGTTAGGCCTTGAAGTAAGGAATGCATGCTAGTAATGTTACATAATGAGTTAAGGGGATGTAAATAAAACAATTCTGCAAAAATACATGTCGATGCAACTGGATTAGAATAATGAATGAATAAACGTTGTGAGTCAGCAATGTAACAACACTGCAGCTCTATTTTATATAAATTGTTAGTCTTTTTGTTTCAGAGAACTGCACCACAGTTTATAGTAGATGCATTCACTGAATTTGGCAAATGGATGGACGGATGGGAAACAAGGAGGAAGAGGTCAGCAGGTATGAGAATATGTTTACATAACTTTGCAGAAGAAATTTGCTTCCACTTTAAACCCTGTGAACCCTACTTAGCAGGAGTCTGGCAGCATACCTTTTTAAACACAGAACACTGGGCCGTTTTTGGGAATTTGCCATTTCCTCCACTGTGGTGCGATGTCAGAGTTGGTATATTTAAGTAGGGGGGTGTGTTTTGAACTTTTTTTTTTTTTTTTGTGAACAGCGATTTTTTTCCCCGGGGAAAAAATCGCTGTGACGTGTCTTCGAGATTGTCAGCTTTTGCTCTTAAAGGGTCGATAAATCAGCAATCGCTATTTTAAGTGTTCGCTGATTTAACATAGACCCTATATATATATATATATATATATATATATGTGTGTGCATTTGTACATGAGTGTGTGTGTTTGTGTGCATGTATGTGTGTGCATGTGTGTTTGTGTGTGTGTGTGTGTGTGTGTGTGTGTGTGTGTGTGTGTGTGTGTGTGTGTGTGTGTGTGTGTGTGTACTGGGGGGAGACGTGAATGTATAGGATGCACATTGTTTCTATGTCCGGCCTTGCTAATGTAAAGTTTTGCTTACATATCACATCATTAAAAGTTTTCTTATTAATAGCTTACATGTATGCTTCAGTCATAACCTGTTAATGCTTGACTTCATTTCTCAAAAAAAAGGTATGGGTTACCCCTTTACTATCATAATGGGTGCATTTGCCTTTTTGTGGAGCTCCACTTAGATTTTTGAAAGTTGCACACAGTTGAAACAAGTCATCACCTACCTGCCACAGCTCTACACTTCTTTCACCATATCATCTTATCCTAATGTTATTTCTCACAGTGATACTGATCACTACACAAACTTTTCCAGTGACTCTTTTTTTCAATATAGTCTCTATGTGTCTCAGTCAGAGAGGTGAAACAACTGTTTCTTCACCTCACAAATGTTTTAATTTTGTGTGGTAGCTTCACTGTTCTTAAAATAGACTTTGGCTTTGCTGCTAAACCCTCATGCTATATTCTTCCCTTTACTCGCTACTGCATAGTCCCCTCTGAATGGAAAATTCAGTAACTATCTCCCTCCTTAAAACACTCAAGTCATTAGTAGATGAAAGAGCTTAGGTTACTCTCCACTCTTTCTAACCTTTTTAGCACCCTGTAAAATGTATCTACTCTCAGTTACTTGAATAGTCTAATACAGACCACATTCACATTCTCAATATAGTTTTTGTTCAGGCCACTGTATTACTTCTGCTGATACCCTCTCTTTTTCCAGTTTATCTCTCATAACATAGACTAAGGTCTACTTACTCAAACCCTTCATAGGTTCATAGATTAGTTCTAGGCTAAGTGCTCCTGTGGGTCATTTTAAGCTTAGCCAGTTACTCCATGCAAGGATCAAACCCTCCCCCCTCTGTCTATAAGGTAAGCACCTTAACCATTATATCAACCTCTCACCCATTTTTTTTTAATTTAAAAAGGCTTTCAACACCAATGTGAATTGAACCAGTCAGAGCAAAATAAGGGTCATGTTGCTAAATGCTAGGAGCTTAAACCAAAAACTGCACTCACTGGAAGCACTTATATCACTAGGAGATGTAGATGTCTGTGTCTGTGCAGTCACAGAAACCTGGTTTAAGGTCTCAGAGAGTACCCTGGCCCTGCAAGGTTACAATGCCTTCCACAAATTTCGACCACAAAATGAACATGTAAAAACCAAAGGAGGTGGTGTTTCAATCTATATTAAAGATAAAGTCACCTCCTGTCTAGTTAGACTGGACAATTTCATGGAGTTACTCCAGGTCCAAGTTACAGTGGGTAAGACCCCCATTCAAGTCCTAGCCAGTTATAGATCCCCCTCCATGGGTCATGACACCCATGAAACCTACTTAACCAAACTGAAGACAATCCAAATATTATCAAACACACTGGTTATGGGGGATTTCAATTATCCCACCATCAACTGGGAGATCTACTCTAACCTAAACTTGCTAGCACAAAATTCCTTGACTTTCTGTTTTCAAATGCCCTGGACCAAATTGTCCATACCCCGACAAGAGGAACAAACATTCTAGATCTGGTCCTCACGAACATGTCAAACAGGTGCACTGCTGCAACTGTTGTACCCTCATTAATTAAACTTGACCACAAATCAGTCACCTTTGAATTGACACCAGAACTCACAAAGGATGAAATCAGGCTAAAAAACTTCACCAAGGCAAATTATGTACACCCAGGTGAAGGTATAAATGCATTCCATTCCCCACTCCAAGCTGAAAGAGTTAACTACGCTGAAGCTTACACTAATGCCCTGTAGAATCACTTGCATAAGTGTATAAACTCAGCTGTACCAGACAGAATCAAAGCCAAGAGCCCCAAGTAAAATCATGCTGCCAATGTGGACTTCTAGCATCAACAAATTCTACAATAAATGCAAAAGGTTGCTGTCCAAGAAAACAAAGACAAGGACCCAACAATGGAAAAGCACCCTCCTCAGCCTTAACAGGCAAACAAGACAACTTATAACCCTCCTTTGAGAGAAACCTAGCAAGTACTGCCAGGGATAACCATAAGGCCTTTTAAAGCTATGTATATAACCTGAAGGACCCAAGCATGTGCAGAACTGGTGGTCAATGGTCTCACACACACTGACTCCAAACAGATAGCGTACCTGCTAGCGGATAGGTTTGGTGAAAATTTCACTCCCTTATTCACTCCTAATTTACAACAAACCCTCCCCCAACCCCCCCCCCCCCCCACCCACCTTACATATCTGAAGTACAGGTCCTTCAAGCCCTGTCCAAGGCAAAAAAACACGGCCTCTATAGGACCAGATGACATCCCAGGCTGTCTTCTAAACAGGCTAAAACATGAGCTAGCATCACCATCAAGTACCTTTTTCAATCATAGCTGAACCAGAGGCTTTGTTCCTATGGTGTGGAGAACAGCTACAGTTACTCTCCTCAACAAAGGCAGCCTAGCAACAGACCCAGGGAATTACAAACCCATAAACCTGACCAGCCATAGTAAGACTATGGAATGTATTATTATGAACCTCATAAATAAAGACATAGGTGACCTCCAAACCCTGGATCCTACCCAATTCAGCTTTGTGAAGGGCAGAACCTGCCTGTTAAATCTGGTGGATTTCTTTGAAAGTGTGACCAGGGCCATTGATGAGGGCAGATCTGTGCATACAGCATACCTCGACCTGGCAAAGGCTTTCAACACAATCCCACATTCAGGCATTACTAACAAACTTAGCAAACTGAATGCAAACCCCTTTGTTGTGAGATGGGCTGCCAACTGGCTCACAAACCAGACACACACTATCAAAGTGGATGACTCTACATCAACCAACATACCTGTTACCAGTGGGGTGGCACAGTTGTCAGTGGTGAGCCCCCTACTGTTGGTATATGCTTCTCACATGTTCAGGTCAAAGCTGAAGGGTTGTGGCTGACCAAGTTTGCAGACAACTGCAAACTAGATGCAATCATTGAATCCCCAAATGATGTCAGTATACTCCAGGAGGGTCTCACACAAACTAACAACTGGTGTATTGGTCATGGTCTCAAAGTGAATGCAAAGAAATGCATCATCATTGCATTTATTTATTTATTTATTTTCAGTTTGTTTGCCAGGATGGTCCATTGGACTACAAGGAGCCTGTTTTCAATGGAGTCCTGGGGAGAAAAGCTCCAGAGAAGTACAAAATACAAATACAAATAAGACAAATACAATGCAAATAGAAATACAAAGAAACACATTGCAATAAAAATTCAACTTACAGTTCTTGTAAAATAAGATTGTTCCAACAGTTATTGTTAGGAATATAAGACAATATGAAGCTCATAGCAGATGTATTAGCTTGTGGAGAGTAATGATGGTTGAGAAAGCTATGTAGGGTGGGAGCAGGAGCAATCCCATTGTGAGTTTAGATGGGAGTGGAGTAAAATTTTGAAAGCACATCCTTTGGCACAAACAATGTCCCTTCACACTATCAAATCAACAACAATACCCTAACTACCCTTGAAGTGGCAAGGGGCCTGGGATCACAGGTTGACCATGACCTTAACTTCAACCACCATGTATCTACTGATGTAAGGAAAGCTTTCCATGTAGCTCACTTGATTAGTAAAGGCATCATCTTGAGAGCAAAAGAAGTTATAACCCCCCCCCCCTGTATTCAGTACTTATTCAGCCCATAATTGAGTATAATGCCCCATTCAGTATGTACCGTACTAAGCACCTGCAGCAAATACAGAGACCTCAGAAGTTTCTAACAAAGATCAAGGGCCTCCAGCATGTACCTTATATGGACCGGTTGAAGTCCCTGTCACTATACTCTGTATCGTATAGACTTCTTAAAGGAGACTTATGCCTCACCTACAGAGCAACCCAAGACCCAAACCTAATGAATTACTGTATATCGTAAATCAAATGGGTCTAGGGCTACCCATTCCAGGGACTTAAATATAGCCTGTGACTTAAATAGGACATGATGGAGGCACAGATTTATCACCAAGCTACTGCCATGTCTTTAGAACAGGCTACCAATTCTTGTGAAAGAGAGCACCTCTATGACACCGTTCGAGAGGAAACCTGGACAAGTGGATGGGGCACTGTAAATTGTCACCAGGGATAGTGCCCATAACCCTCCTGGACATGGGCAGTCATCACTAAATGCTATCTTGGGTATTGACTCGTACTTCTACAGCATTACATTGGGTTGAAATGGCTAGGCTTAAAAAACACCTGTGGGCCATAGCCTTGTAATCTCTTATGATCCTATGAATCATTAATTACCCATGTGGAAACCACTTCCTTTCACCACTGCCTCCTTACTTGTTTCACAGATTACCTTCATACTGGAACTTCACGGATTGCATATTAATCTGCACTCTCATACATTTGCACATTGAACTCAGAAGTACCGTAAGGTTCCATAGCTGGACTGTATTGGTATTAATAATCTCCCCACTTCTGTGAAGCATCTGAGTCTGACATTATATGCAGAGGATACAGTTTTGCTGAGATGTAGGAAAATGATACCAATGTGTAATCCAGACTCTAGAATGTGGTTTCTATGCTATGAGGTTTTATGAAAGAGCTACTAAGTTGTGCATAAAAAACACAGACCAGGTTATTTAGCACATTCCTCATCATTTACTTCATGCTCCCCACATTCCAGCTGTGCATGCTTGTACCTTTAACATATCTGTAAGTCTGGTTAGATTTATCCCTTACACTTGGATTTCATACTAACAGTACTTACTCCTCCAATGCAGACTAGCTTAAAAGTGCTTACAGCACTTTGAGGCATCTGACTGCACAAGCTGGAAGCCTTGTTATCCTACCCTCTTACAAAGATTATCTATTTTTTCTATATCTTACAGTTTGCATAGTCAAGATAATACTAAAATCACAGAAAGCTTTCTCCAATACTGCACTTACTATTAAGATCTCTCTTCCTCCCTGTATTTGAAAACTGTCCGACTCCACAATGTTTAAAACTAACTTCAAGCTCACCTTTTTTAACTTTTCTAAATGCAAATGCATTAGAGAACCTAGATTAGAGATTTTTATCATACAATTAAAGATTTGTGTTTTTGATTTCTCATAGGAATTTGCCTAATGGCTCCTGTACCTGCCCTCAGTCTGCCGATTCATTCTGTGGGAGCAGGATCCAACCATTCCTAGGCTAGGTAGGAGCTCTGTGGCTTATTTGTTCTTGCCTGGGAAACCATATCAGGAAATCTTTTCTCCCAGATGCAAGAGTCAGTGGTAGGAAGAGAACCATTTTCCTGGCCTTACAATTCAGCCTCTTCTCTCCTACTGAAGTGCTTTTCTCCAGCTTGATGGCTCCCCAAGGCTCTGCTACATGCTACTGCCATGCATCTGCATGTGCTCCCAAGGCCTATGCTTCATAGGGACAACACTTAGTACTCAAATTAGCTGTTACTTAAGTGATGAGCCAAAGTTGCCCCCCCCCCCCCCCAGGAAGGGCAAGCAGTACTGGCTGTTCACTCCCTTCCCCGCTGACCAACTCCTAGATGCACCCAAGAAGCTAACTGATCTCAGGTCACTTCAGATGCCAAGTGTATTAGGGTTTACTATTGAAAATGCGAACGGCACTTGGGTGACAGTCGGATAGTCGAACGTATAAGGTCGTAAACAAGGATGTCGAAGACAAAATAATCAATCTAGGAACAGTTTTAACATGGGTCGAGGTAGGTGTTCAGTATTATTCCCTACTACAAACATCTTCCCTACCTCGACCCATGTTAAAACCGTTCCTAGATTGATTATTATGTCTTCGACATCCGTGTTTATGACCTTATACGTTCGACTATCCGACTGTCGCCCAAATGCCGTTCGCATTTTCAATAGTAAACCGTGTATTAGCAATAGTACATAGCCATTGAGAATGTACAGCTGGAGTACCTCTCACAATTCCAAGACCATGAGCATGCACAAGAGTTGGGACACAAAGGGCACATTGTTAACAGTGAGGAGCCATATACCACATACCATGCTGGTGAAATACATAACCCTACCTTAACTGCTATAAGACTTCATTTATGGCACACTGTCAAACATAATGGGTATCTTGGTTGTTGCCAGTCATGTGTTATGAGTCTGTGACAATCAGCTGCACAGACTGCTTTAAGATCTGCTCAGGTTCATATAGAAATGTGTCTGCTGTTGTATAGACCATGCTAATGTGCATGTTGCTGCTTGTAGCTACGTCATACAGCAGAGGCAGTAATAATTGCAGAAGGGTCATGCATATATCATAGAGATTTAGATTAATTGAGCTGCTTAATGCTCTGGGATGCTTACGTCTTACCTCCAGGTGCATGAGTATGTTTGAGGTAGATGTTAATCATTTTCATTTCAGGCCTCTTTTTGGACCCAATCTAACTCTTCTTGAGTACCTACATTCACAATAATAATCTGCTACAAAAATTATGGTGACTCAATGGATAAGCTTAACTCAGCATACAAATATTATGTGACAGAAGATGTCTGCACCCATTTACATGCATGCCACTGATACTTGTACACCCAACATTCATTATTTAACAGCATGCATAAGTTTACAGGTTTATAGATACTTGCTATGTTAATGATCTGTGAGAGTCTGCTGTATGCTGTTGCCAATCCTCTGCACATTTCAAACTCTACTAGGGATCAGAATAGTAGTAAGGTTTAATGTCTCCTACTCCCTGGATGGGCACATTGACATCAGTCTATCACTCCCACCATCCTGGGTTAGCTCCTCCCTTGTATGAGTTGCTAATCAATCTTAGCTTCCTTGGGTCACCATCAGGGCTTTATCCCTTTTGTTTCATAGAGCTGACACTTACACCCTGAACTTCCAAGGGAGAAAAAACAGGAGTTAACTATCAGACAGTTTTCTCTAAAAGGAAGAAGGTGTTAGGATACAGCACACTATACTGTGGAAGGGATAAAAAAAAACATTCAGGTTTGCTGACTCATATGGGAAAATATGCTCAGGAGGGATGATAACTGAAAGTAGAAGGTAAATTACTAAAATAGTTGAATGCCTATGCATATCCACAGCTAGTGGGGTTTGGCTTTATTGGCCTGAAATTGTCCATTAAAGTGACAAAACAAATCATGGGCATTCAGAATTGCCAATTAGCTGAAACACCTGGTGTTCATAAGGATCATTTGCATATATCCCATTTGTCTCTGATACAAGATGTTTGGGAGGTCACTTATTGGAAGTTCTAGCTTTGCTGGAGTTTTTATTTTGTTTTTACTGATTGTTTTTTTCAGTGACCTTCTCACTCATTGTTTTATGTCTGTAACATGTACAATGCAAATCAGGTATTTCTGTACTATAACAGCCATACTGTTAATGTTCAATATATATTATGTCTTTTCCCTTGGGGTTTAATAGTTAAGTCTACCTATTCATCCCTGTAACATGGTACCCTTTGTCCACTAGCCATTAACTGATCCTTGTTAATAATGTTTTGTAAGATTTCTATGGCTCTCACTTATTTTAACCTTTGGTTAACATGTCTGTGGAGCATTTCTGCATGGGTCTCTGCTGAAAAGGGGACCCATTCCCAGTTGGACTATCCCAGTAAACAAATTCAAATTAAATTAAATTAAATTATTAATATTTGCCCTCTCCTCTTAGACCATCAAATGATCATTGATTTTTTTTAAAATCCTGACTATATATTACAAGTATGGTAACTAATACTTGCAGATTAAATTCACAGGCAAGCTCCACAGGAAATGCTTTTTAAGTCAAAAAGGTCTTTTTTTTTTTGCTGTGTGCTAAATTGCTGTCAAACCTTTATGCATTATAATGTATTTTATGTTTACCACAGTGCTGAATGGTGATTATGCATTGTGAGATGCAAAGTGAATCTCATAAAAATTAAGGCCATTATATGGCTGCTGATGCATTATGTTTTACTTAGCTATGATACTGTGTCCTACATTTCTCCACTTGTACCATTTTAATGTAGACTGTAGATTATTTAGCAGAAAGCATCTTGTTTTCAGTGGGGTCCTGTATGAACTCATGTTGCATTACTTCTTACAATGAATGACCAAGATTAGTTGTAATTCTGATGTGCTGATGTTTTTATCCTTTTTAATTAACAGTTGTTTGCCACTAAATCATGACTTCCAACCCCTTAGCCTACCTTTACATCTTAAAAAAGAATAGGGTGTCAGTAGCAATGACTCAATAGGTAATGCAATTTCCTGTGGTGCTGGAAGATCAGAAGGCTCTTGTTTTTATTCCCAATCCAGGTGATCAAATTACTTTGATTCATTTTTTCAAATTATTGACACTGCAGTACAGCATGGGGGGGGGGGGGGGATGTTGCAGTCCAGAAAATGACATCTTTTGGAAGATGTTAAATTGAGACCCCCTTTGCTTGAGTCTGTAGTAGCTGAAATGGATGTAAAAAAATCCCACAGTACATGTCGAAAAGATTAGTGGAAGCTCCCCACTGCTCTGCCCACATTTCCCCTAATAGTACAAAATACCACCTTGGGTCTCCCCTAGAAGAGGCCACTGGCCTAACGGGATTAATCTGGTCAACAAATAAGTAAATAAATAATATAAATTAAATGAATCCTGTTTTGTAAAAGTCTGTTCACAGAGAATTATTCTGGCTGTTTCATGAACATCTGAGGACGTGAAGCATAGTTTAGTCATCAGTATTACGTGTTTACTGAGATGTACTTCTATTTTGATAATGCACCACCAGATTAAATACAGCCATTATACTATTTCTTTTTTCAGGTCATGACTGGTGTATTATCCAGCTTGGAGTACCAGGAATTATACATGGCTTTGATATTGACACATCTTACTTCACCGGCAACTACGCTCCTAGAATCTCAGTCCAAGCAGCATGTTTGAATCAAGGTAAAAGACAAGTTTTTTTTAAACAAACTTTTAACGTTCTGGCATAAGAAGAATGGGAAATTAAAACTTTTAGAATTGTGAAATGTTGTGAGCAAACAACAAATTTGTACTAAATTTTGAAATATGTTTTTTTTTATTTTGGAATGCAAAACAGGCTATACACTCTGTTTAGGCCTTTTGCAAACAATAGCATTCTACAATGTGTTAAAAACAGAATGCAAATAAATATTTAGTTTAAATAAAATCTGGATGCCAACTACCAGTGCCATTTTTTGGGGACTTTCCATCTGATCATCTTATGCCCCCCACCCTAATTATTCTACTTCTCCTGGCAGGCAGGCCAGCAATACTCATAGTCAGTGTGTGCAATAATCATGCAGTGAGTAAAGCATCACTGTAGGTGACATAAGCTTTTTTCTTTTGTTGTGGAAACATCTTTATAGCATCTAGACAACATTTGCCAGGATTCAAAGCCAAGTTGCTAGTATGCAAATCCTTACTGGGTGATTTGCATATTAGGCAGCCATGTCCCAATTCACAGCCCTGCACTGCTGGGCAGTGAGTATGAGAACATCATAAGCAAATGCAATTGTTGGGGAGGGACCTTTGAGAATAAGGCTCATATGTAGCCTGGTGCACTGCATGCTTATGATACCTGCTTAGTAGAGAAGTCAGACACTGTTCTACACATCTTGCTCAAAAAAGCAGTGCATAAAATGTATAAGTAAGTGTATGCTGTTGGTAGTGATATGCACCTAAGCATTTAAAAGTGAAGTTTGTGCAATGGAAGAGGAAAAGCTTTTCCTGTCATAGATTACCCCTCCAGGTAGGTATTACTGAATATGTGTATGGGAGTATAAGGCTGTTTGTGTGTGCGTGTCTTTATGTGTGTGGTGGAAATGTGTGTCTGTTTGTGAGTAGGTGTGTGTGTTTTTGTATATTGGATGACCACTGCTTGACGTATCCTTTGGTTGGTATGAATGGAGAAATCGTGGAGGCAGTGTGTGTGTGTGTGTGTGTGTGTGTGTGTGTGTGTGTGTGTGTGTGTGTGTGTGTGTGTGTGTGTGTGTGTATGTATGCATGTCTGTGTGTGTTTGTTTGTGTATATGTAAACCCTTCAGCACTCTGATGGTTAGTGATACAATCCCAGACATGCCCCCTCACTTTGAATTACCAGAAGGCACAGTGGTACTGCTTAACAGATCTCTGAGTGGTGATGGTTGTGCTAATGCACCAGTTTGTATAATCCCAGCCATCATTTTTTAACACTATATACATCACTTTACCAAATCATTCATTAGTGAAATTCAGAACATATAAAACTTGATCATTAAATCCTGTGTTAAATAGATAGCAGTTTTCACCTGTAAACATTAAATATACATAACTCATATTAGTTACACCTATCCTTGTCAGTTGCGGGTTTTGACATCTTATCAATCACTGATATTTTCAAGAATTTAAAACTAAAAATGTAAAGTTTTAGCATTCTAAGTAAGAGCAACAAATCAGTAGAAATATTTTCTGAGTCATTATACTGTTACTCCTCATGACATTAATAGTAACTTTCAAAGGATTACATTTACACACTAAAAATAATTTCTAATCATACTCCATTTCAACAATTACACTCCTTAGGCTAATCAAGTCAACTTAAATAGAAACAATAAACATAGATCATCCTTATATAACAGTTATTATTATTTACTTAATGTGCCCTTATACATTCAGCAAGATAGCCATCTTCACATATTTAATCTATCATTTTTTTCAGTGTGACTTCTCCTTTAGACCAAATCATCCATATGTTCAATAAACTCTCTCACTGTTATGGGTTCTACTTCTCCATGATATCCTTCTTAGCTACTAACATCAATAAGAACACACAACACAATCATACTATTTTAGAAAGCATATTTTGCTGCAATACTCATCTTAGCAAAATATAACGGGCTGTGGGGGTGCAGCAGTTAGCGTTGTTGCCTCCCAGCAAGAGGTTCTCCCATTCGATTCTCAGCTGGAGCGCCTTCTGTGTGGAGTCTGCATGTCCTCCCCACGGTCGAGTGACGTTTAAAGACATGCAGGTAGGTGCGTGCGTGAATGGGTGTACCTTCTTTGAAGGTTGGGTGTTGGACTGGCAACTCGGCACCGTAAAAATCCACTGCCAATCATTAGCGGACTGGAGTTCCACTGTGGTGACCTCTAACTGGGAAAAGCTGAAAGACTAAGACTCATCTTGATAAAAAAATCAAAGATATTCTTAAAAGATTCTAGTTCAGTGAATGCCTAGAATATGTCCTCCCATGAGCCATGTTCCCCTTCTTGACATCTCCAATAATAAAAATATTTGTATAAAAACAAATTTCCTGGCAAAAGTT
>NC_056725.1:1958531528-1958721528 GCF_019279795.1 Protopterus annectens
GGCTTTAGAGGTTAATTTAGGAACGAACTCTGGTAACTCAAGAGGCAGCTAAGAAGTGCTGAATAAGTAGAGAGTTCTGGGGTGGGGGTGGGGGGTGCTTAACTTCAATTTCATTAGAGGAAGAGTTTGGCATTTGTCCTAGATATACCTACACCTACTCAATGGCCAGATCTGAAGCCACAAATCTGATGCATGCTCTGCAGAGATTTGAGCATGGAATCATCAGATCGAAACAGCTGCGAGAAGTGCAAAGTCCAGCTTGGGAAGCATTATTTCTTTTCTCAGTGCATTCCTTGTCATGTGTGTTAAAAACTATGAAACTCTGCAATCTGCCTTTGTGCCATCAGTGAGGAACCTGGACCTGTTTGTCACTTATGTCTGAAATGAAGATACTGAGGGATACTTGAAGCAGGCCTGACACCTGCTGGACAAGTTTGGTATTTTCCCCTATAGATGACCGTCCCTTTCACTACAACCCTTAGTGCATGTCTTTGAACTACTGTAGCACCATTTCTCAGTCTTGGTTCTGCCACCAGCCCTTCAGTGTTGCTAGATGCTGCCTGTGTAGGACTATGTCAAAGGTCTTACTAAAATTCAGTTAGACCATGCTTACTTGTACTGCTTTGTGATATGGAAGATTTTTTGTAATCCAGTCATAAAACTGGACCATTTCACAGTCCACTCTTTCTGACTGTGAAACTGTTCTTGTTGTACATGAGATTCTTACTATGTAAGAAAGGAACCTTCATTTCCCTTAGGATACTTTCATGACCTTCCCTGTTAGGATGGTTGGATTAGCAGGACTGTAGCTCACCAGATTTTTCCTACTCCTCCTGTCTTATGACTGTACTATTTTACTTTCTTCCAGTCATTCAACAGCTCTTTGCTAGCCAATGATGTATATATATATATATATATATATATATATATATATATATATATATATATATATATATATATATATATATATATATATATATATATATATATATGTATACAGACACACACACACACACACACACACACACACACACACACACACACACACACACACACACACACATGTATGTGTGTATGCTATTGAACTTGTTACTGATTCTTTGAACTGATGACCTCAGAAATTTTGTAGTAACTTTGATTACTCTCTTCCTGTACAAATCAAGAGATAACCTGCCTGATTATTCTTTAGTGTAGACAGTTCAGCTTGGTTATCAAACTCTTGTGGTTGTGTTAGTCTCATTCTAAGGGACCCTTTCCTCTAGCAACATGCTGGCATTCAGAAAAGCTTTTTCTCCATACTTTTTTTCAGCTGAGACTCCCATAAGCTTATTATTTTGTCTAAACGTGCAATTAAATTAATTATTATTTAGGTAATCCACAAGATTAAGGGATGATATTCATATATTTTTGAGATGACAAAACATAGAAACCCATTTGGCTTATAACAACATGCTGAAAATACGTCTGATAAAGGAATTTCTAACTTACTCTAGAGGCCCTCAGAGGTAGTTTTAATGTAAGGGGTGTGAGGAACGTGTTATAGATCAGGTAGTTTAACTAGTAAGGGATATGTTATGGAATTTCACTTAAGAAATTCCTGGTAAATGGAAATAAAGCATATTAATTCATTAAAAGATCTTCTCTACAAGTAAAACTAGCATATTTTAATCATCCCATGACCTTGCTAGCTGAAGCTGTTAGTAAGCCATTAGTATGTGTTCCACATTTTGCCCATTTATTCCACATTATGAGGGCTAGTGTTCCTCATTTTAGAGATGGAATGTTGGGAGCTATGCTGCTTCCTACAAATGTAATAAGCAGCTTGCTACAGGTAGAACACCATACATGGAGCAGTTCTCTGATTTGACCTGCTTCCTGCAAACTAACAAGCAGCTTGCTACAGGTAGAATACCACACATGGAGCAGTTCTCTGATCTGACCTGCTTCCTACAAATGTAACAAGCAGCTTGCTACAGGTAGAATACCACACATGGAGCAGTTCTCTGATCTGACCTGCTTCCTACAAATGTAACAGGCAGCTTGCTACAGGTAGAATACCACACATGGAGCAGTTCTCTGATCTGATCTGCTTCCTACAAATGTAACAAGCAGCTTACTACAGGTAGAATATCACACATGGAGCAGTTCTCTGATTTGACCTGCTTCCTCCAAACACAACAAGCAGCTTGCTACAGGTAGAATATCACACATGGAGCAGTTCTCTGATCTGACCTGCTTCCTACAAACACAACTGCCAATTGCACTTCCTAACACCTTGCGCCTGGAGCAGTCACCCCATTCACTCTCTGGAAAGCATTATAATTAAAAGAGAATGAATCATTCTGTATGTCATAGTGTCACCATACGTCTTGTGATGTTACTGCCTTTTTTTGCCATTTTCATGATTGTTTCAAAGGATGCAACTGCCAAAAATGGGACTGCCTTGCATAAACCTTGTAGCAAAACTGCAACTCTGCTTAACAACTTTTTCATTCATAGGTTCATAGTTTCATAGGTAGGTACTAGGCTGTTGACCCTTGGGCCTATATAAGCCTAGCCAAATGGTACTCTGGCTTTTATTTTCCTGTGCCCCTGTCAAGCAGAGCCACAGAAGTGATCCCCGGGGTGAATTTCCTATCTCCCATCCAATCATCCTGATTTTTCTTGAAGAGTGCTAATGAGGAGCTTTGTTTGACAGAGGTAGATAGTTTGTTCCAGAGTATGGGAAGTCTCTGGGACAGGAATCTATCCCTTCAGCATGTTCTGTTTATCGTGGTGACAAAGTTTAGGCCCCTAGAGCATGTAGCTCGGAGGGATTGGGATTTCTTTATGTGGAGCATGTCCAGCAGCTCTGGGTTTGACATAGCTTTGTATGTTAGGCAGAGATCGCCTCTGAGGAGGCGATATGTGACAGAGTAAAGCTGGAGTTTTTTGAGACGGTCTGCATAGGGCATCTGTTTGAGGCTGGTAATCCTCTTTCTGAGCTATTTCGGTGGCCTTTCCAGTTGTTGTAGATGTCTTGTGAGGTACATACCAAAAGGGGCGTTGTACTCTATAATGGGTCTAATAAGTGATGAGTAGAGGGGAACAATGACCTCTTTTTTCCTGGATGAGAAACCTTTTGTGATGAGGTGTGCCATGTAGAAGGATTTCCTGACTACTGTGGCAATGTGATTATCAAAGGAGAGACTACTGTCCACCTGTGTCCCAAGGTCTCTTATTACACTTTCGGTGTTAAGTAGACTACCGCCTATGTGGTAGTTCATGGGTACAGAGTTTTTACCAAAAGGGATGACAAATCACTTTTTGGCATTGAGCTTGAAGCCATGGCTTTGACACCAGGCGTCTGTCTCAGTGAGGCCCTTTTGTAGGATGTCCACATCGTTAAGGGTTTTGATTATGGCTCCTAGTTTGCAGTCATCTGCGAACTTTGTTAACCAAAGACCTTCTGTGTTAGTCTGTACTTCAGAGAAGTAGATACCAAACAGGAGAGGACCTAGGACTGAACCCTGTGGTACTCCACTTGTCACTGGTCTGAAGTTGGATTTAGAGTCTGCTACTTTCACTGTGTGGGTTCTGTCAGTGAGCCAGCTGGCAACCCATCTTGTGACATAGGGATTTATACTTAGTTTAGTGAGTTTGTCTGTACTTCCAGAGTGGGGGATTGTGTTGAAAGCCTTGGCGAGATCTAGATAGGCTGTGGTACCACCTTACCCTCATCTACGGCTTTGGTGACTGCTTCAAAGAAGTCTATCAGGTTTAGGAGACATGATCTGCCTTTTACAAACCCAAACTGGGTAGGGTTCAGAGTTTGGAGATTACCAATGTCATTGTTTATAAGTTCCATGATGATACGTTCCATAGCCTTGCAGACTAGGCTCATCAGGCTAATGGGGCAGTAGTTCCCGGGGTCCATGGTGGCTCCCCCTTTGTGGAATGGAATAACCATTGTTGTGTGCCATTCAGTGGGCACAAAGCCTGAGGAGAGGCTATGATTGACCATGGTACTTAGGTGGGGTGCCATTTCATTCTGTAGTTCATGTAGAATGCAGCCTGAATGTTGTCAGGTCCCATGGATCTGTGTTCTTGGCTTTGGAGGGTGTGTTTTTTACCTGTGCAGTCGTGATTACAGGTACTTTGCATTCTTCCGATATAGAGAAGGGCCCATTAGGGGATGAGAGAGGGGTAAAGTTAGCACTGAACCTGTCTGCCAGGATGTTGGCAATATCAGTTGGTTTTGTATATTTAGTGCCATTGTGCTGTAACTCAGAGCAGATCTGAATTTTGCCATTGAGATTCTTGACATAGCTAGAGAATGCTTTGTGGTTGTCTTTAGAATCAGTGGCGATTTTGTTTTCATAACTAACTTTGGAGGATTTTATGAGGGATCTTAACTTCTTACTGAGGCTGACCTCCAATCATTGGATTTTACTCTTTTTTTGCAACAGTTTCTTTCTTCTCTTGTAGAGTTTGTTTATAGCAGGGGACCACCAGATTGGCTTCCTTTTTTTTTGGAGGATAGCATTTTGGTTCTGTTAGGGAATTGCATGATCCATGCACTTGTGTAAGTGCTTATAAAGTGCAGTTGTTTAGGATTCAGCAGTCGTATCTCTATTGTCCATCAGCATGGGTGTCATGAAGTTTGCCACTTCTGTCTTAAGAAGCGTGAAGTTGGCTTTGGAGAAAATCTTTATGGTGGTTTCCCTAATGGGGGGTGGGGGTGGGATGTGGATATCTAGGGTGATTTGCTTGTGGTCGGATCTGACCAATGAGGAATTGACCTCTGGTGTGGAACACTGATTGCCCATGTTAGTAATGACCAAGTCTAGGATATTGCTGCCCCTGATGGGGTGTGGATAAGTTGATCCAAGGCATTGGAATTTATGAATTCTAGAAAACGTTGAGCACAAGAGTTGGTACATGAGTAGTTTTCCCAGTTAATGGTGGGGTAGTTGAAATTGCCCATTATTAATGTGTTAGGCTGTACTCTAATATTTTCCAGTGTATCAAGAAATGAGGAGTGAGAATGCTGGGGCATGGTGGGGGATCTGTAGCAAGCTACAATTTGCATTGCGGTCTTGCCCAAAGTTAGTTGCACTTGGATAATCTCAGATGCATTATGCTGAGCAACTAGCCTGGAGGTGTGGATATCCTTAATGAATATGGACACGCCTCCGCCTTTAGTGCTTTGGTCCAGGGTAGGTGGCCGAAAAGTGTGGTATGAATTATAGCCTGGTAATGCAGGGGTACTCTCTGGATCCTTGAACCAGGTCCCTGTCACTGCACAGATGTCGATGTTCTCCATTTTAAGGAGTGCCTCGAGTGAGTGCATTTTGAGGTTTAGACTTCTAGCATTAAGAAGCATTACCCTCAGATTTTGCTTGCTTGTACCTGTTACGGTGGTGAATTTGTCATTTGAATCTTGCCTAAAAAAGGCACTATAGGGGTGGCAAGATCCTTAGCCAGTATCTGGAATCCCAAGGGCAACAGGTACAGGCCATCTCTGGCAAAGCATCGTGGTTTGTCAATCATGTCATCCCAGGCAGACAGATACTGGATCCCCTTAGAATGAGACCAGAAGCTTATCCAATTGTTGAAGTCAATCATTTTGTCCTTGTACTGTGGTATCATTCTGGGTGATGACAGGATGCTACTCAGGGCTAGGGTCATACCTGCCTGGGCTGCAAGATCAGAAAGCTCCTCCATGTCTCTTTTCATGTAGCCCAGGGAGGTACGTCTCAGGTCATTCACACCAACATGGACAATGACAGAGTCATATTTGTACTTGCTGTTGAGTGACCTGAGTGCATGTCTTATGTGGTGGATCCTGACACCTGACAGGCAGCTGACAGTAACTTTCTCCTTGTTTAGCCTGGTGAGTGGAGCATCAGTGTGCCTGACTATAGAGTCATCTATGACTAGAGTGTTGGGTATGTTGCTATGCCTTATGGGCTGTGGTTGAGTGGCACACTGAGTTTGTGGGCTATGTGTCATTTGTGTTGTGTTGGGGGGTGGAGGTTGCTTGCGTTTCTGCTTTGGAGGTCCCTGTTGCTTGGGTAGATTTTTTTTTGAGAGCCTACGTGAATGTAGGTGTGTGTTTTGTGTTTCTGTGTGTGTGTTTTTGTGGTGTAGGTTTTGAGGGACTATGTGATGAGTGTGGTATGGTGCGAGTGTTTACCTTCTTCTCTTGTCTGTCTAGTTCAGTCTTGGGTGAAGAGAGCTTTGCTTCAAGTTTGGTTATATAAGTGCATCTCTCACAGGTTGTAGTGTTGGGTGGTATGAGGAGAGGGTTGTCTGTGTACATGAGGCAATTGCTTCATTGCCCCAAGATGCCCAGATTCATCAGGTAGACAGGAGAAAACACAGGGAGCTGACCCTTAGACATGCCTGGATATGTGCTTATTTATTAAGTACTAAAAACTGTTTTCCTCCAGACAAGTGAGGAAAGTTGAGTGCTGTAGTATTTTGTAGCTTATTTAGTGCTTACAATGAGTTCTGAACAAGTGCTGAGCTCAAAGAAACATATTTGAGTGCTGAAACTAGAAAACTGGCTAGTTCTACAAAACAAAATTAAGCTAGAAGGCTTCCCTCCAACACAGAAAGGCTTAGGGGCTCAGACGCTTACAAGCAGTCTTGGATACAGCAAATCTGTATCTGGACTAGACAACTTATAGGAAAGGTAGGAAACAAGCTTAGAATATATATATATATATATATATATATATATATATATATATATATATATATATATATATATATATTTTTTTTTGTAACGTGGAAAGGGGAAAGGAGGAGCAGAAGATAACTGGACTGGCCTTCTCAAATGTTCTCCCTGGAATAGGTAGAATGAGGTAATAACAGTAGACTGGGAGGAGTGTCCCAGATTAAATTTACAGTAGGGGTGGGCAACTGCAAAGCCACCAAGTATAAAAACACAATACCAAGAGGCAGGGAGGGTGGGAAACAAAAATCAGAACAAACAATTCCAACCTGATGCTTAACAATTGTAGAAAAGTCTACTTAATACCTCACAGAGTGAGTAAAAAAAAGTGCTATAAATAACTCAGAAATAAGCAAAAAACAGGATACTTAATGTTATATATCACAGATTAGTTAGCTCAGAGCCCTTCCTCCGATTAGCACAGTGTGAAATGGCAGAAACAGTCACAAGTTAACTTCTTAAGTAACAAAGTTGAAACCTGAAACAACCTTAATAAAAGCTTGAAAGAACCAATGAGGTGCTTACTCCAAGGTGTAGTCCAGGCAACCCCAGTCAGCCAATGACCACAAACAATTCACTCTCACTGAAATGCTATACTGGCCTTGGCTAAGCTATGATGGCCTGGGACATGTGCTCAGGCACACAGCCTCTACTAACAAACAACTAGGCCCAAAACACAAGCCTGAATATGGACAATGCTACACTACCAACACTACTTAGGTAGAAAAAACTGCATAAATGTTTAAACAGATAAAGGATCAAGGAGACTCTAGAGAATGCTTTTAAATGCAAACAAGTTGTATGATACACTCCTAGCAGGAAATCAGAACAAACAAACCCAACCAGATGCTTAACAATTGTAGAAAATTCTACTTAATACCTCACACACAGTGAGTAAAATAAAAGTGCTGTAAATAACTCAGAAATAAGCAAAAAACAGGATACTTAATGTTATATATCACAGATTAGTTAGCTCAGAGCCCTTCCTCCGATTAGCTCAGTGTGAAATGGCAGAAACAGTCAAAAGTTAAATTGAAATAATAGAGGAGCTTACTAAACTAGAAACTCTTGATATTAAGTCTCCACCGCCCACCTCATCTCTTGCCTCATTCTCCCTAGCACCTGTAGCAACTTCCTTTATTAGATCACTTCTTAACAAACTCAAACCCTGTTCCCCATCAGCCGCCAAACTCCCTCCATTATTTCTCAAACATGCAGCTGAATCTGTAACATACCCTGTATCTATACTTTTCAAAAGATCCATCCAAGAATACCAGATATTGGGGAAAAAATTCTTCATAATATCCCTCCACAAGGGAAGAAATTCTACAGAACCCTCAAATTACAGGCCTATTGCCATATTATCCTCCTTATCTAAGATATTGGAAGAATGTATACACAGACAAATACGAAACCACCTCTTACAGGGAAACCGAATTATACTCACACAGCACGGTTTCTAACCCTCGCACAGTACTACTACTGCCCTCCTATCTTTCTCACACAACATTGCCCAAGCCAGTGATAATAATAAACTCATATCAACTCTATACCTCAACCTATCCAAAGCATTTGATACTGTTTCCATCCTAAACAAACTTTCTAACCTACAACTCTCTACCTCTACTACCTCCTGGTTTCTCAAACAGAAATCAGTCCGTCAGATGACAAACGTCCTTCTCCCATTTCCATCTTGTTAAGACCTGGGTTCCCCAGAGCTCTATCCTACTTTTTAATATATTTCCAAATAACCTCCATGTTTCCTGCCCCCACTCTACCTGATTCCACAATTATTAACACTTCCGACAATATACAAAATCTCCACACTGTCACTCAACAATCACTGCACCTAGTAGAATAATGACTAATTGAAAAAAACCTGCTTTTCAACCCCAAAAAGACCAAGCTTCTCCTTTTCCTTCCAAAAAACTTAATCCAGCTAAAGAACCTTCACCATCTCATCCTTAGATAATACAATTATCAGCACCGACTCAGAGACCAAATTGCTTGGCATTACTATGGATGACCAATTAAAATTCGACTTACATATCTTAAACTGTATCAAAAAGTCCAATCAAAATCTAGGTCTTCTATACCACAACAACAAATATATACCTAACAAATCTAGACCTAAACTGGCTCAAACATTTATTCTACCATCCCTGCTGTATGCTGTGCCCATACTTATTAACCTTCAAAACAATCTCTTAACCAAACTAGAAACCGCCTATAACAAGACAGCCGCATTTGCAGCCAATAATAGCTACAAATCCTATCACTATATATCCCTGAAAAGCTTAAGATGGCCTGAGCTCCCCTACAGGCTTCAAATTTCACAACTACAAATTGCACATAGCATCCTAAATAGCCCCAACTCCTGCCCTGCCCTTACATCCATAATTACACCCTACATACCCAATCATGACCTCAGAAGCACACAGAAAAACCTACTTAAGGTGACCAACCCAAAGAAAAATATTGGAAAAATACTTCACAGTCATTCAATTGCATACTCATAGAGCAAACTTCCATTGTCCCTTCGCTCCACTACCAAAAGTGATGAATTCAAAAAGCAACTAAAAATTCATTTTCAACATGCATGGATCTGTACTTGTCAGGAAATAACCTAATGAATTTTTCTTCTTCTTTCAATCAACATATCTGCCTGATATCTGCTATCTAAACTGTCTACACATATTATGCCTCTGCAGTTAGTATCTATGCTATATCTTTGTTGTGCTATGTCACGATGTTACTCTGAATTGTATATTACATATATTTTTTTTTTAGGCATTGCTGTATTCCTTGCAAATAACATAATGCTAACCACATTTCTCAAACATATTGCTACTGCATTCTCACAATACTGTACTTTTGCCTTGTAAATATTTCATGTTGTATACTTCTCTTTCTCTGTTTTGTATCGTTATTAAATTGTTTTTTTTTTTCTTATTTTTTAATTACTTTCCTGGAGCTTTTTTCCTTGGGTCTCCACTTTAAAATGGCTCTCTGGGCCCAGTTGGACTAACCCAGTTAACAAATGTAAAGATAAATTAATAAATAAAAAATAAAGTATTACATACAGTGCTATGCAAATAATATTCTTATATATCTGATGGCTACATGTAGAACATGTTAGCATTTAGAATGGTTTACTATTATAGAAATAGCACTCTACATTTCACTGTGCTGAATAATCTATCTCAGATTAAACTTTTGATTATTTTGTTTTGTTGCATGCATTTGCAATGGGGATATTTGTTTTCAAGCATTTCTCTTAGTTTGAGGTTTTAATGGCTACAAAACCTAGGTAATAACCATTTTCTGTATCTGCAATCTGTTTTGACATGTTTAGTTTGGAATGTTGCCATACGTTTTAAGTCTTATCCATTTTCATTTGTCAGTTTCATTCATATAAATTAGATTGAATCCACAAACCAGTCCCAAGCCTGCTATGTATGATACCAGCTGCATACTGATTTATAAGCAGATAAATTACTAGATGATGTTAAAGTACATCTGAGTATTTGTTGATGTCTAACTTGCCTTCATGCTGATGTTTCCAGAAAAAGTTAGAAATGTACTGCCCAGAGGTGAACGAATGGGAACTGCTGCTTCAGATGAAGAAATGGAAGCCATTGAAAAGGTAAGAAAATGATGAAGTGACACACATATTCCAAACAAACGAACAATAAATAAGTGTTGTATCATCTCCTGGCAGGCAGTTTCTATATTCTATATGCTACATATGCCAGTTGAAAGTAAAAGTCCAGGAATGGCTACATATACTTTTCAATAATAAGTGTTAATGATCTAACTAATTTGTAATGAGTGTGATGGCAGTGTGTATGTATGTGTGTGTATGTGCATGCGTGCACACGTGTGTGTGTGTGTGTGTGTGTGTGTGTGTGTGTGTGTGTGTGTGTGTGTGTGTGTGTGTGTGTGTGTGCGTGTGTGTGTGTGTGCGTGTGTGTGTGTCTGTAGTGTGACATGTGAAGTATCTCAAATGTTATAGGTTCATAGTTTTATATACTAAGCCAATGGTATGTCAACCATTGCAGGCTTAGCCAACAATGCCATAGAAAGAGAACCGTTGAAAGTGACCTAATAGTTTAGAAGATGTAGTTAGAAAGCAAAGTTAATCTGGAAGATATAGAAAGAATATTTTTGGCTTGTACTATGGTAGATGGAAGGAAAATAGGAATAAAATGGAGAACGGAGGAAAAGAGAAGCAGAGAAGGAATAGGAAGGACTGAGATGTAATAATATTTAATTTGGCACATTTAAAATTTTGTAGCCAGTGACTTATGAGATGAATTTATGAGAGCATATATTTCATTTCATGAATTAGACCCCTGCATATTTAATTTCACTGTCTAACTCTACCCTAAACCTAAGCCTATTCATTTCAATGTAATGCAGTAATTATCTGGCTTTATGGGATCTTCTACAAGTGATCAAATGCTAATAGTTCATGACATTCTTACTCACTACAACTTGCTCTAAATGGCAAGTGCTTTGACTCTCAATAGTCTAATCCTATTTAACTAATGCTTTGATTTTCTGACCATACTGATCTGCACAGCCCAACCAGAGCCTTAACTCTAACCTGAAAACTCCCACCCGGCCTTTATCACTAACCATAATACGCCCCTTCTGTTCCATAACTCTAAAGTCCCTGATCAGTCCCTAAACCTAAAACTCACTTCACCCCCATAAATCAAAAGTTCCCAGTTGCTCCCTAAACCTAAAACTTCACTGTCCACTCCGTAACCCTAATATCTTTGATTGCAGATTGCATCCTGGAGCCCTCCCAATAACTTCTTCATGTATGAGTTCCCCTCTCTCCGCACAGCTGTTGTACCTTGCCTGAACATATAGCTGAGTTTGAGCAGAAGCAGCAGACATTGTGAGCTACAAGATGCCTGAATTCCTGGCTGTGAGAAAGTGGTTTTCAAGTGCCTGGGACGTGGGCACAAGGGAGCCCGCAGGATTTTTTTGCAGAGGGGTGCAAACCCGGAGCACTGCCCTAACTCCACCCCTTAAAAGCACCAGCCCTAACCCCACCCCCTTCACCACCCCCACACACACACAGCCATTCCAGTATCCCATTACTTGGCTATTTCTCCCCAGTTGCCATAAACACTGTTCAAAACTCTCGGTGTGCATACTGTTTTATGCTTTACTTCTACAATGATTACAGATATTTGGTTTTAATTTACAACTTTTATTTCAAATTTTAGGGCCTTAGGGCCAATAGCCTAGTAACTTCCTATTTTATAGCAGAAACACTGATAGACATTTGCTAAACTTAAACAAAGCAATAGTCTTACAATGAAAACAGACTTAGCATTAAAACTTCTCTACCTTTGAAACTCACATTCACTGAAACAGCATTGAAACCCACATTCAAAGAAAATGCATCTGGCCAGTGGCAGGTTAAGTTTACCTTTGGACTGCTTTCAAATCATAGGCCCTTTGCACATATTTCAGAACCATGCATAACTGCTTTGATTAATCTTCCTGATTGTATTAATTATAATATATTAATATATTAATAGTGTATTAATTCTGGTTTAAGCACTTGGAATTCAGGCCAGTTATTTTACATTAAGAGGGTTCGTGGTCTGCACTCTTGTGGGAGGAGAGGCTGGACTCTGCCCTTCTGAGCTGGGAATTTCTGGTTAAAGGCTTATAGTGCCTGCATATTTGAACTGCTTCTTACTGAAATTGGTACACCTTGTTTGCTGTAGCATAGACTAGATCCAGGCCTGCTGAATCTAGCTTTGTTTGTATAACTTGAGCACTAATCCAGACATTCTTTAAAGTATTCAATTGTATTTATTACTGCTTGGTAGTAACTTGATTAAAGTGTAGATATCATTCTAAGTCTTTTGGATTAAGCACTTGGGCTTCAGACCAGTTGTTTTACATTAGGAAGGTTTGTGGCCTGCACTGTGGTGGCAGGACAGGTAGCTTACAACCTTCTAAGTTGGGAACTGCTGATTGAGGGCTCAGTGTCTGTTATTCTAAAAGTGTATTAGTTCTGGTTTAAGCACTTGGGCTTCAGGCCAGTTATTTTACATTAAGAAGGTTTGTGGTCTGCACTCTTGTGGGAGGAGAGGCTGGACTCTGCCCTTCTGAGATGGGAATTTCTGGTTAAAGGCTTATAGTGCCTGCATATTTGTACTGTTTCTTACTGAAATTGGTACACCTTGTTTGCTGTAGCATAGACTAGATCCAGGCCTGCTGAATCTAGCTTTGTTTGTATGCTTGTTGTTTGTTTGCTTGTTATTTCCCTGAAATGCTAATTCCACCTAAAACACGGCTTTTCAGTGCTTCTGTGGATCCCTAGTAATATCTGCATTGCTTACTGTACTTATTTCCTTGTTTCACTTGAAAGAAAGTTACTGTTTGTCGTTTTTGCATTTAAGTTACCTGTAACACATTGCATTTAAGTTACCTGGCACTTGCTCACTAAAGCAATTATATAAGTCAGCACTAAAAAATTAAAAGCACTACACCCTTACAAACTCCCCTTGAGTACCTTGTTCGCCATTGGCCCTTTTTTTCAATTATAAAGGAATTCCCAATACTATCCTAGCATGTCCAAAGGTCAATTGTCAATCTCCTCTCCGGTCCAGCTGGTGAATCTGGGAATCTTGAGGCAATGTTACAACTGCCTCATGTACACAGACAACCCTCTCCTCCTCCCAACAAATTCCAACACATGTGAGAGATGCAACCATATAGCCAAACTGGAGGCTAAGCTCTCTCAACTCAGTACTGGCGTAACCAGTCAGGAGGAGAAGGAAACCACACTCACTACAATTCCAGTCTCACATAGACCTACCACGACAGCAACCAAACACATAAACACACAAAAACATACTCGGAGGCTCTAAATAAAAATCTGCCTAAGCAGCAGAGACCTCCAAAGCAGACACCCAAGCAACCGCTACCACAAAACAAAACACGTGCAACACATAGCTCACAAACCCAGTGTGCCAAACAGTCACAGCCCTTGAGGCTAAACAACACACCTGATACACTTGTAATAGGTGACTCTATTGTTAGGCACACTGACGTCCCGCTCACCAGGCTGAACAAGGCGAAGGTCACGGTGAGCTGCCTGTCGGGCGCTAGGATCTGCCACATAACACAAGCACTCAGGTCACTCCAAGGGAAGTACAAATATGACTCAGCCATTGTCCATGCTGGTGTGAATAACCTGAGACGTACCTCCCTGGACTACATGAAAAGAGACATAGAGGAGCTCTCTGAGCATGTAGCCCAGGCCGGTATGACCCTGACCTTGAGTAGCATCTTACCCTCACCAAGAATGATGCCACAATATGAAGACAAGATGATCAATTTCAACAATTGGCTTAAGTATTGGTGTCATTCAAAGGGGATCCAATGCCTGTCAGCCTGAGATGACATGCTCGACAAGCCACGATGCTTTGCTAGGGACGGCTTGCACCTGTCACCCCTGGGCTTTCGGATATTGGCAAAGGCTTTTGCTACCCCCATAGTGCCTTTTTTAGGCAAGGCTCAAAAGACAAACCCACCTCCATAGGTATCACAAGGGATAAGAAACTAAGAGTAATGCTACTCAACGCCAGAAGTCTAAACCTCAAGATGCACGCACTCAAAACTCTCCTTAGCATGGAGAACATCGATATCTGAGTAGTAACAGAAACCTGGTTCAAGGCTCCCAAGAGCATCCCAGTACTACCAGGTTATACCTCATACCATGCTTTTCGGCCCCAAAACTTGGACCAAACCACAAAAGGAGGGGGAGTATCAATATTCGTCAAAGATACCCACACCTCCAGGTTGGTGGCACAGCACGAAGCATCAGAGACTATCCGTGTGCAACTATCAGTGGGTAAAACTGCCTTCCAGTTTATAGCCTGCTACAGACCACCCTCCCAAACCCAGGAACCCCACTCGGCCTTCCTGAGAACACTGGAAAATATGAAGGTCTCTCCAAACACCATTATATAGGGCGACTTCAACTACCCAAACATAGACTGGGAGCATTACTCTAGCTCCAACACCCTAGCCCAAAGGTTCCTAGAATTTATAAACTCAAATGCTATGGAACAACTTGTTACCACTCCCACAAGAGGGGAAAACATACTGGACCTGATCATCACCAACATGGGGACTCTATGCTCCAGACCAGAAGTGTATCCCTCACTGGTAAGATCAGACCATAAACTAATATCACTGGATAGTCACATCCCGACCCCACCCCCTGCCCAGAAAACCACAGTGAAAAACTTCTCTAAAGCAAATTTCACACTCCTCAAAACTGAGGTGGAATCCTTCAAAGCCCCCGGGCCTGTGGAAAATACGGCCCAGACCACAGAATCCTTTATAAACGCATTCTATGAACACCTTCAGGAATGCATGGATCATGTAATCCCAAATAAAACCAAGACCCAATCCTCCAAAGGCAGATGTCCTGTCTGGTGGACCCCAGCCATAAACAAACTATACAATAGAAGGAGAAAGCTACTACATGATAGAGCAAAATCCCAAAAAGGGAAGGCATCTCTGATCAGTATTAGCAAAAAACTACGGGCACTCATAAAATCGTCTAAGGCCAGCTTCGAGAGATAAATTGCACAGGACACTAAGGATAATCACAAGGCTTTCTTTAGTTATGTTAGGAACCTGGGTGGGAATTCCCAGATATGCTCAGAATTAGTCCAAAATGACAAAAAATACACCGAACCCACAGACATAGCCAACATCCTAGCTGACAGGTTCAGCACAAACTTCTTCCCCCCTCCCCACCAAAAGGGCAAATATCTATCCCAGCAGAGTGCTGCCCCCCTGACATCTCAGATGCTCAGGTAAGAGCCGCCCTCTCCAAAGCAAAAAACACATCATCAATGGGACCAGACGGTGTCCCGGGCTGCAGCCTACATGAACTCCAAGAAGAGCTAAACCCAAACATAAAACTACTGTTCAATCTCAGCCTTACTACAGGATATGTACCTAAAGAGTGGCGTACAGCAACAGTGGTCCCTCTCCACAAAGGTCGTGCCTCAACGGATCCTGGAAACTATCGCCCCATAAGCCTGACTAGCTTGGTCTGCAAAGCTATGGAAAGGATCATCATCAACCTCATAAATAAAGATATTCAGGACCTACAGACACTGGATCCTACCCAGTTCAACTTTGTTAAGGGCAGATCC
Source organism: Protopterus annectens (assembly GCF_019279795.1). NCBI lineage: Eukaryota > Metazoa > Chordata > Ceratodontiformes > Protopteridae > Protopterus > Protopterus annectens. The sequence goes on from NC_056725.1 coordinate 1,958,547,462, forward strand.
TGCCTCTTAAACCTGGTCGATTTCTTTGAAACAGTCACCAAGGCCATTGACGAGGGGAAGGTGGTCGACACAGCCTACCTGGACCTCGCAAAAGCCTTCGATACAATACCCCACTCGGGCATTATAGATAAGCTCACCAGCTTAAATATAAACCCCTATGTCACTAGATGGGTTGCAAACTGGCTCAAGGACAGAACCCACATAGTTAGAATTGCTGGAGCCATGTCAGATTCCAAACCAGTTACAAGTGGCATCCCACAAGGCTCAGTCCTGGGACCTCTCTTGTTCGGTATATATTTCTCGGAGGTACAGGCCAACACGGAAGAACTGTGGCTGACCAAGTTCGCAGATGACTGCAAACTGGGCGCCATAATCGACTCTCCAGCCGACACAAGCATCCTCCAAAAGGGCCTCATAGAAACAGACAACTGGTGCCAGAGCCATGGCCTCAAACTAAACGCCAAAATGTGTATAGTCATCCTCTTTGGCAAAAACAAAGTGCCCACAAATTACCACATAGGTGGTAATCCATTAAGTATAGAAGAAGTAATTAGGGACCTGGGGACCCAAGTTGATAGCAATCTCTCATTTGACAACCACGTGGCCAAAGTGGTTAGAAAAACATTTTATATAGCCCACCTAATCATGAAGGGATTCACATCTAGATCAGGGGAGGTCATCGTGCCTCTTTACTCATCCCTCATCAGGCCCATAATTGAGTACCATGCCCCTTTTGGGATGTACCTTACCAGACACCTGCAGCAACTGGAAAGACCCCAAAAGTACCTCACCAAGAGGATCAAAGGGCTCAAACAGATGCCATATGCTGCCCGGTTAAAGAAACTCCAGCTCTACTCAGTGGCATACCGCCTGCTCAGAGGCGATCTGTGCCTGACGTATAAAGCCATGTCCAACCCGGAATTAATGGACATGCTGCACCTCAGAAAATCCAAATTCCATCGAGCTACACGCTCGAGAAACTTGAACCTCAGCACTGAAATAAATAGGACATGCTGGAGGGACAGATTCATAACCCAGAGGCTCCCTTCACTCTGGAATAAAATCCCAGTCCAGGTTAGGCAGAGTCCCTCACTGACTCTCTTCAAGAGGAATCTTGATGAGTGGATGGGAGATCGTATGTTTACCCCGGGTATCAGTTCTGTGTCACTGTTAGACAGAGGCACAGTATACTAACTTCGAAAAAGGGCATAGCAAAATTAATTTAAAATGGGTGGCGAAAGCCAAACACACTCTGGCTAGGCATATAAATGCCCTAGGGCAGATAGCCTAGTATGAACCTATGAACCTAATATATAATAATTGAATTATATCCCTTGTTAATACAGCACCACTTAGAGAGAGTGTTTATAGTTTTGAATATTTTTTCCAGTAAGCAATGAAACAAAACATATGAACCAATAATGACAAATTGCCCAATTCAGAACATTTCAACCATAAAAGGCCAGTTAAACATCTATCATTACAATCTACCAATATCAATCAATATGCACAATCTCTGCAGAAGTAAAAGTCATCTGAATAATTTCACATTAAAGAGATCTGAAACTAATGGAGAGGTTGTTGCTAGAAAACAGCTTTATATTTCAGTGTTTCATCTACAAAATCAGTGCCTGCTCCCCTTAAACAATAAATTGCCTATGTTAGATTTAAAAAAATGCTAAGCTTGTATATTGCAATAGGAATAAGTGGCAAGCGGAAACACAGGTTCATAGTTACTAGGCATCTCATCCAAAGGAGGACATACTCAGGACTGCAGCACTCCACCCCCTTAAAATACAAATCTAAATGTGGTGGGAGTATAACCTACAGCCCTCTACATCAAGATGCAAGTATGCTACCTGCTGTGCTACTAAGACTGTTTTGAAATTCTACACCACACTAGTGATACCATTTGTTAAACAAAACAGTTGCACATTTTAAGCAGACTTAGCATGAGCAGCAGTAAACTTCTCTTCCCTTGAAGCTCACAATTCCTTGAAAATAAATTCCACCTGCTAACTCTAAATAGGGCATTTCACTCTCTCTCACACACACATACCTCAGCCTCTGTGAAAATCTGTACAGTTGAGAGGTATGAGTCACACACATACATCCCCCAGCCTCCTTAGAAAATGGATAGAACAAAATTGTTTGCATTAGTATGCATTTTCTGGGGATATGACGTCTAAAACTCAACTTCAGTCTTCAGTGATTTGCCAGAAATAACACAATTTTATGAGAAACAATCTGAAAATATGAGGCAAAAATCTGGATAATTGTGAGGTATGACCCCCCCATACACCCCTTCCCTCCCTCCCTCTTACAAACACACACACACCCTTAGTAAATGGAATCTTTGCATAGAGATTAATCCACACACACATGCCCCTTAGTAAATGGAATCTCTGCATAGAGATTAATCCAAACACAATGCACCTTAGAAAAACAGAGCATTTCTGCCTGCACATAAACTAAAAGAGCAGTGCATAAACCAACCCAGCATAAGCTTGCATAGAAATTAACACACACACCTTAGTAAACAGAGTCTGCATAGAGATGAATCCAAAAACAACAGAGCACTTCTGCCTGCATATAAACTAAAACAGCACAGCACAAGCCAAGACTGGGCATTGACAACAGCTTGTTCCTTAGTTCTTCATGTTTACAATAACAGTGTGGCTTACATAAAGGGCTGTAAATATTTAAGTAGGGCTGTTAAAGCCTGTTAAATATAAGAAAAACACTTAGGGCAGGATTCACGAAGGCTTGCATGGAGTGTAAGAGATGTGTAACACTCCATGCAAGCCTCGCGATCCAGGAACAGCCCGGAACTCCGTGTAAGAGACCAGCTAAAACGTCTCTTACACGGACTGGGCGTGGATATGCTAAATACCTCACTTGCAGCTGAAAGGTATGCAAATGAGGTATATTAGTGATCCACGAAGCAGAAACCAGCCCGTGTAAGAGACGTTTTAGCTGTAGAAATGTACTCAGTTGACAACTGAGTATGTTTCTGCAAAAATCACAACGGAGCCATGTCAGCTCCAAATAAAGGGTGCATATGTGTCAGGCAGCATGCCAATGGCCAAATATGTGGCCATTGGCAAGGTAACCTGATGCAAAAATTTAAAAAATATAATTTTTTTTCGGCGATCGCTGATGTTTAAATGCAGCGCAGCCCCGCGCAAACGGGCTGCGCTGTATAAAACATAAAAATGAAGGTTATAAACCCACAAATGTGGGTTCTATGCAATACATGGAATGACAATGCAGGGAACAGCAGACCAAAAACAACATGGCCACCGTGTAGTGGTTGCTAAGGGGGGAAGCTGAGTCTAAGACATGTAACTAAGCATTAGTAGGCAATCTCATGTAAATGAGGGTTAGGATACTGAATCCCACAGTCACATAGCAAATGAGCACAGTCTGAGTAGTGTAAGAGATACATAAGGGGGAGGAATAGAGTAGGAGATAGGGGACATCACAGGGGGGAATGGTAGAAAGAAATGCAGTTCATTGGAGGTCAGTGTAACATGACAGATGACAGACACAGATCAGGGAAAGAGGAGTGCCACAAGGTAAGCATGGGAAAGTCAAGAAATGGAAGGTGTACACTGTTACTTACACCAAAGTTTCTTGCTGGTCGTGCATGCACGCAGTCGCCATGAAGTGCGAGTAGGGCAGTGTGCACGCGTGTAAGGCAGACTGAGCATGTGGGAGCGTGTTGATAGATGTTTAACACTGTTTGCGCTGGTGTGCGCGCGTGTAGGGCAGACAGAGCATGTGGGAGCCTGTTGGCAGACTTGTAAAACTGTTAGCGCCGGTGTGCGCGTGTTTTAACCCGAATAGGCAGATCCTGAACCGTGTAAGCATGTGTGCGCAAGTGTAAGCCACTGTGAGCGTGTTCCTGCTGGTATGCACGCTGCTCCCCCCTGAGGAAACAGAAAGGAAAAAGGAAGCAACAGAATTAGTAGGAAGCTAGCAGGGAATACTGCTGGAGCTAGCAGGTGAAAACAATTAGAAGCAGGCAATTACACAGGCAGAATAGTAGCCCAGCCCAGCACTTAAAACTCTGCAAACAGCAGTGCAGGATGTTTCTCTCAAGAGACACTGCAAGACAGGAGTAAGCTATTAGAAGTGAAAACTGAAAAAGCTTCACTCAGAGCAGAAATGTTAGGGGCTGCCATAACTGTCATAATGAGACATAGGCGAATTGCTGAGGGTGGTGACAATGCAGATGGTACCAGACAACCCACAGTGAGGAGACGGAGAAGAGTGTACAGGCCCAGGGTCACCTACCACGGGTTACATGAGCTGGAGATAGTAGAGCGCTATAGAGTGGACAGAGAGCTCCTGCAGCAAATAGTTGAGCTGTGCAGGCCATGCCTCACACACAGAACCAACAGAGGGGAACCCATCCCAGTGGAAACCAAGGTATGTGTTGGCCTAAGAATACTAGCAACAGGTACCTTCCAGAGACCAACTGGTGATATGATGGGGATATCACAGGCATCAGCCTCCAGGGTACTGCACCAGTTCCTGGATGCCATGTCAGCACATGTCGGTGATCATGTATATTTCCCCAATGCCCGTGAGGTATTGGCCAGCAATATGTGCCTCTTCCAGCAAATAGCGGAATACCCTGAGGTAGTGGGTGCAATAGACTGCACGCACATACGCATCAAAGCACCAGTGAGCGGTGAGCGGGGTAGGGCCTACATTAACTGCAAGGGCTTCCCCTCCATCAACTGCCAGGTCGTGTGTGATGCCCAGGGCATAATAATAAATGTGTGTGCTGGCTGCCCTGGGAGCTACCATGATTCCCACATCTGGCATTTGACGCAGCTGTACCAGACATTTGCCAATGGGGACATCCCACACGGACACCTAGTGGGGGATGCAGGTTATGCACTGGAGCCGTGGCTGATGACACCCATCAGAAACACACACACATGAACAGGAACGCCATAATGAGGCACACGCACAAACACGTAATGTAATACAGCGTGTGTTTGGGCTGCTCAAGTCACGGTTCCGGTGTCTGGACACATCTGGTGGAGCCTTGCAGTACACACCAACTACATGTACCCAAATTGTCATGGTATGTGCTATGCTACATAATATGATCTTGCAAAAACAGCTGCAGCAGGACCAGCATAGGGCTGGGCCAAACAGTCCCCCACCATTGCCAAGGCCATCACAGGCAGAGCGTGACTCGGAGGAGGAACAACCTGAGCCTGCCCCAGTAGGCAGAAGGAGGCGTGCCCAGTATGCCCTGGCCTTGGCAAAGAGGCAACGCATAGCACATCCACTGGCTCAGTAGGAACCCTGGGAATGATACCCCCTCTGACTCACTCAAATAATAACAGGGATGCCTAAAATGACATGACCTGCTCACAAACATGTACAGGGAGTGTAATATGTGCATCCGACAGAGCCAGCCCTGCAGCACCACCTGAGGCATGAATGCCATGTGTTAAGTAATGTAACACCATGTACTATATGCACACCTGAGGACCCCGACTAACATCCACCCTCACCAAGCATGAAGCCACAAAATGACGATGGGATGATCAATTGCAATAACTGGCTGAAATAATGCAGTTAGTCAAAGGGGAGCCAATGTGTTTCAGCCTGGGAAGACATGAGGAGCATGACATGATGCACCACCTGCTAGGGGTGGCATGCACCTATCAGTCCAGGCCCCATGGATACTGGCAAAGGCTGTCAGTACCCACAGCATGCCCTGAATAGGTAAGTCTCAAAACACAAACCCACCTTCATAGGTACCACAAGGGATAGGAACCTAGATGTAATGCTACCCAATGCCAGAAGTCTAAACAGCAAGATGCGTGCAGTGTAAACGCACACAGTATGGAGAATGTTGATATCAGTCCTGTAATAGAAAACTGGGTCAAGGCTCACATCAGCACCCTAACACTACCAGGTTACACCTCATACTGTGCTGTACAGCCGCAAAACATGGAACAAGCTACAAAAGGAGGGTGACTAGCAATAAATGTCAAGGATAACCACACCCCATGTTGGTACCACAACAAGAAGCAGCATGGATTAACCATGGTCAAATACCAATGGCTAAAACCGCCTCCCAGTATATAGCCTGCTGCAGACTACTGTCCTAATACCAGGAACTGCACCTGGCCTATGTTGGAATACATGAATATATCAAGCCCCCCAAACCACATTATATTGCTTGACTGAAAATACCCAGACATACACTGGGAGCATTATACTAGCACCAACACAGTAGGAGAAAAGTTCCCAGAATCCATAAACCAAAATGCCCAGGAACAATGTACCACTCCCAGAAGAGGGGTAAGCATACTGGATGTGATAATCAGCAACATGTGTACTGGATGGCAAGATGAGAAGTGTATCCCTCACTGGTAAGACCAGACCATAGAGTAATCACACTGGATATACACATCCTGACCACAGTCCCTGGCCAGAAAACCACAGTGAAAAACATGTGTAAAGCATAGGTTGCACCCCTCCAAACCCATGTGGAATCCACGAAAGGCCCTGTGCAAGTGCAGAATATGGGACACACCACAGAACATGTTATACAGGCATTCCATGAACACAGCCAGGAATGCTTGGAGTATGCAGTCACAAATAACAACAAGACACAATGCCATACACGCAGGCATCTGGCATGCTGGACTCCAGCCACTACCAAACCATGCAAGAGAATGAGGAAGCTACTACATGATAGAGCAAACATAAAAGGGAAGTAATCACTGATCAGTAGTATGGCAATAAAATATGTCCACACATACAATCCACTAAGGCCAGCCACAACAAGTAGAATCTGTGAATCCAGAGGCAATGTGACACCTGCCCCAAGTACACAGACAACCCACAACTCCCCCCAATAAATACAAATATATGTGAGAGATGCAACCATTTATCCAAACCGGAGGCTGAGCTCCCCCAACTCAGTACTGTCAAAACTAGTCAGGAGGAGAAGGTAACCACATACACCACAAACCCAGTCCCACATAGACCTATCACAACTGTAAACTAAACACATAAACACAGAAAAACATTCACGGAGGCCCTAATTACAAACACACCACACCAACAGAAGCCTCCAAAGCAGATCCCAAGCAACCACAACCTCCAAACATAGCACATGCAACACATAGTACACAAAGCTGGTGTGCCAAACAGTTACAGGCCAGAAGGAGAAACAACATGCCTGATACAGTTGTAATAGGTGTCTGTATAGGCAGACACACTGCTGTCCCACTCACCAGACTGAACAAGGGAACGGGTACAGTAAGCTGCCTGTAGGCTGCCACAATATGCCACATAACACAAGTACGCAGGTCACCCCAAAGCAAGCAGAAATATGATGCACTCATTGTCCATGCTGGTGTGAATGACCTGAGATGTACCTCCCTGGACTACATGAAAAGAGACATACATGGATGAGCTCTCTGAGTATGTACCCCAGGCCGGTATGACACTGGCCGTTTGCAGCATCCAACCCTCACCAAGAATGATGCCACAGTACAAACACAGAATGATCAGCTTTAACAGGTGGCACAGTTACAGCTGTCAGTCCAAGAGGGTCTAATGCCTGTCTGCTTGAGATGTCATGCATGACAAGCCATGCTGCTGTTCCAGGGATGGCTTGCACCTGTTACCCCTGGGCGTCTGGATACTGGATAAGGCCTTTGCCACCTCCATAGAGCCGTACGTAGGCAAGGCCAAAAAAACTAACCCACCACCCTAGAAAACATAAGTGGTAAGAAACATAAGGGTAATGCTGACCAATGCCAGATGTGTAAACTGCAATATGCATGCCCTGAGGCACTTCCCAGTATGGAGAACATCGATGTCTGTGCAGTGACAGAAGCCTGCTGCAAGCCTACTGATAGCACACCAGCACTACCAGGTTATACCACATATCATGCGTTATGGCCCCAACACCTGGACCAAAACATCAAAGGAGGGGGAGTATCCATATGCAGCACAGACACCCATACGGCCAGGTAACTGACAATGCACAAAGCAGCGGAGACCACCCATGTGCACCTAAGTGTAGTCAAAACTGCTGTACAGTCTGTAGCATGCGACAGACCACAATCTCACACACAAGAACCCCACCCAGACATCCTGAAGACACTGGACAGTATGAATGTCCCACCAAATACCAGACAAGGTACTCACAAATTACCACATAGGTGGTAAACTATTATGTATGCAAGGAGTAATCAGGGGCCTAGGGACACAAGTCGACAGTAACCTGTCATGTGACACTCACAATGCCAGTGTGGCTAGGAAGACTGTCTATATTGGACACCGTATCATGAAAGGATTCACATCTACATCAGCAAAGGTCACTGTGCCCCTGTACTGTTCCCTTATCAGATCCATAATCTAGTACAATGACTCATATGGGATGTACCGTACCTGACACCTGCAGCGGTTCGGAAGACCTCAAGGGTACCCCACCAAGAGGATAAAGGGTGTCAAATATATGTCATATGCTGCCTGGCTGTAGACACCCCAGCTGAATGCAGTCACAGACTGCCTACACAGAAGCATTGTATGTCTGTTGTACAAGGCCATGTCCAACACAGGAGTAATGGACATGCTCCACCACAGGAAATCAAAGCCATTGGAGCTGTGAGAGTGACAGATGTCAGCCTCAACACATAATGAAATAGGATGTGCTGGAGGGACAGATACATAACCCAGAGGCTCCCCACACCCAGAAACAGGATCTCAATCCATGTTAGGCAGAGCCCCTCACTGACACCCCTCAACAGGAATATTGCCAAGTAGATGAATGATCATACATGTACACTGGGGGTCTTCACTGTGTCACGTCCAGACAGAGGCACAGTAAAGAAAATCATAAATGGCCATAATAGTCACATAGCAAGGGGCGGCGAAAGACACACACACTCTGGCTTGGCTTACTAATGTCCTAGGGTGGATAGCCTAGTATGAACCCATGAACCTATGAAGATACAAATTGTACAGGACACTAAGGATAATCACAAGGCTTACTTAACTGATGGTAGGAACCATGTTGGGAATTCACAGATATGCTCCGAATCACACAGATATTACAAACAACATACCAAACACACACACATATTGCCAACATACAACCTGACAGGTTCAGTGCAACCCACCCCCAGAATGCAAAATATCTATCCAAGCAGACTGCTGGTCCCCTGACATTGCAGATGCTGAGGTAACAGCCATCATCTGCAAAGCAAAACACACAGCAGCAAAGGTATGTGATGGTGTCCTGGGCTGAGGCCAACATGGACTCCAAGAATAATGGAATGCCAAATCACACTACTGCCCAATGTCAGCCTTACCACAGGATATGTACCCAAAGAGCAGTGTACAACAACAGTGGTCCTTCACAACAAAGGTGTTGCCTGAATGGATACTGCAAACTACCACCCCAGGATCCTGACAAGCTTGGTCTGCACAGCTATGGAAAGGATCAGTATGTACCGCAGACATAAAGCTATCATGGACCTACTGACACCGGACCCTACACAGTGTGGCTGTCGTAACTGCAGATCTTGCCCCTAAACATGTTTGACCCATTTGAAACAGTTATTAAGGTCATTGATGAGGGCAATGTGGTCCACACAGCGTAGCTGGACTGTGCATATGCTTCCAGACAATACCCTACGAGTTCAGTATGGATATGTTCACCAGCTTAAATATATACCCCTATGTCAGTAGAGGGGTTGCAAACCAGACCAAGGACAGAACTGACATGGTCAGACATGCTGCATCCATGTCAGACTACAAAGCAGATATGAGTGGCATCCCACAAGGCTTGGTCCTGGGACCCCCCCGTTCCGTATATATGTCCCATAGGTACAGGCCAACATGGAAGGACTGTGACTGAACATGTATGCAGAGGAGTACAAACAGCCCACCATATCCGACCCCCAGCTGACACAAGCAACCCACAAAAGGGCCACCTAGAAACAGACAACTGGAGCCATAGCCATGTCAGCAAGCTAATTGCAGAACTGTGTATAGACAACCACCGTGGATATACAGTAAGTGCCCACAAATTACCACACAGGTGTTAACCCATTACGTACCTAACATGTAATGAGAGACATGGGGACACAAGGTGATAGATATCCTGCATTGGACAAACATGTGGCTGTAGTGTTCGCAGAAACATACCATATACCCACCCAATCATGAAGGTTGTCAGATGTAGATAAGGGGAGGTCACTGTGGCTCTGCAGTCATCCTTCATCAGCATCACAAGTGACTACAATAGCCCCTGTGGGATATACCTCAGCAGACACCTCCATCAGCTGTAAAGTCCACAACAGTACCCCACCAGGAGTAGCAAAGAGCATGAACAGATGCCATGTGTTGCCTGAGTAAACAAACTGCAGCTCCACACACTGCCATACTGCCCACCCAGAGGCAAGCTGTGCCTGATGTATGAAGCCATGTCCAAGCTGGAATCAATGAACATGCTGCACCTTGTACAATCTGAATGGCAGTGAGCTATGCACATGAGAGACCTGAACCCCAGCACTGACATACATAGGATAAGCTGTACAGAATGATCCATAACACAGAAGGCACCCCCACTCTTGAGTAAACTCCCAGTACAGGTTAGCCAGAGAGTCACCTATCGACACCCCTCAAGAGGAATCCCGATGAGTGGATGGGAGATGGTAGGTTAACCCTGGGTATCACTGTTATGTCAGAGGTAGACGGAGGCACAGTATACTAACCATGACATATGTCATGGCAAACTCCAGTTACAATGTTTGTCGAAGGACAAACACACTCTGTGACTAGCATCAGAAATGGCCTAGGGAACATCGCTAGTGTTTGCCAATGTCCACCTATGTTGTGGAATACACTACCAATGTTGGACAAGCCTGGTGTAGGTAGTCCATATCTGAACATAATGCAACATGGTCATATGTGCACAACTGGCCCCTACACAGTCTGTTGTGCTCACTATGAAGATGTCAAGCAGTGATAGGACTAAAGCCCAGGATACTGTCCACCACAGTGAAAGTACTGAACCAGTACACTATACGGTACTACAGTGTTAGGTCATTATGAAAGGATGTTGACAACTGTATGCAAAGTATCCCATGCAATCCCTGCAGGCACAGTATAATCCCTGTTGTGGCAGACATGAAGCAGTTGGCCAGTTAGTACACAACATGACACCCAACACACAACCATAAACATGAGATATTGTTGAAGTTCACACACACCCAAATATGTGGTGGACTTCAAAGTTCAACATATGGAAAGCTCACACTGGGCATGCTCGCACACTTTGATAAATGAGGCATATGTCAGACAACATGCCATGGAAAGGCTGAACTGGGCATGCTCACACACTTGGCCATATCTCCGTTTAGCAGTTGGCCACACATATCTGGTATTTGTACGTGTCATTCCAGGAACCAATCACAACACAGCAATCTGCCCAGTGCACACAGTAAATGACTACAGAGACATAAGTGATATAGTGGATCGCCCTTATATTCAAACATCTTCCACAGATACACAAGTTGTTCATAGGAACAGGGAATGCTATGGCAATAAAGACCTGCAAACAGTCTAACAGCACAACAAATATTGTGCATCTGACAATTGAACATATGGGTGTAGAGGTCAATACTAGGCTTGTTGCCCTAGGGAATGACAGCTTAGCCAGAGTGTGCTTGGCATCTGCATCTCCAGTACAGTAGGCTACTGTGCCACTGTAAAGTAGGTCACATAAGGCAACGTGTGAGGCTAGTGAGCTGTGCCTCTGTCAAGCAGAGGCACAGTGGAGATCCCAGGGTTTGAATGTGCTAAGCCACAACCATGTTGTTGGTGTGTGCTGGAAGAGGGCTGCTGAGGACCTCTAACAGTAAGTGGATGTCAATAACAGACTGAGGGGAGCCCTATCTGCATTGTCTGGACAATTCCACTGTCAACACTGTGTTGTGATGATTATGTGGGAATGAAGTGTCATGCCGGTACTGTTCACAGATGTCCTCCCTCTGTGGGCTACAGCTCTGCAATGTATTAGCTCACTCTGTCTGTTGGACGGCTCATATATGGCTGGTGTACACCTGACAGGTGTCTTGTTGTGGAGCAGTCATGGGTATATGTGGGATAGCATGATCAATGCAAACCTTACTCATGCTCATAGAATGCAATTGTCAAGGATTATGCAGAGTGGCCAGTATAGTCCCCCAGCATGGGTCCTTTGAAGTCGTCCACCCCAGTCTTCACAAGTGTAGAGTCTGCTTGTGCTAAATACAGTTTGTTTGCAGTGACAACCTTGCCTGGGGGTGGGGATGCGATATGGATGTCCAGGGAAAGGTGGGTATGGTCAGATATCAACAATGGTGGTCTACCTCTGGTGTGGAACAGTGAGTACCCATGTTGCAGATGGACAGGTGCAATATGTATTCCCTCATGTGGCTGTGGTGAGTGGTTCTGCCATAGCACATGGACCCACAAATTGTAGTGGCTGTAGAGTAAAGTGGTAGAGGCCTGAGAAGTTCCCACACAGAATATGTCTGTACCTGATGTTAACAACTGGAATGGTGTATGTGAACACCTGCATATCCCGGCACTGTTCACAGGGAAGCAAAGTGTGTGTCCTGGATGTGGGAGTGGTGTTCTGGACTGGTTGTGTTGTGTGTTACAGGTCCTGTGGTCACGAAGCATGGTATAGAACATAACCTGCCAGTGCGATGTGCATATCTGACCCTGACATAGGTGCTGCAAATGCATATATATGCTATCCCCCACCTGACAGGTAGTACTAGATGTACATACCTCTATAGAAATAAAGATGTCAGCACCCTATAAATACTGCAGGTGCAGACCAGATGCCCAGTAATTTGGTTAGCGCGCTCTGCTAATGCGTCTCCCTAAGTGTCATAATATAGGTAGGTAGGAGTTCGAACCATGCAAATGCTCAGTGTGTGTGTGTGTGTGTGTGTGTGTGTGTGTGTGTGTGTGTGTGTGTGTGTCTGTGTGTGTGTGTGTGTGTGGGTGAGCGGGGTTGATGTGTGTGCAAGTCTGTGTGAGGGAGATGTCCCTTTTGGCAACTGTGAAAGCACTCTACAGGATGCACATTCCCCTATCTAAGCACGGATGATGTCAGCACCCTATAAGTACAGCAGGAGAAGGAAACCTCCCAGTAATTCGAATAGCGCGCTCCGCTAATGCGTCTGTCACGAGTGTCATAACATAGTTAGGTAGGGGTTTGAATCCTGCAACTGCCCAGTGTGTGTGGGGGGGGGTTAGTGTGTGTGCAAGTCTGTGTGAGGGAGATGTCCCTTTTGGCAACTGTGAAAGCACTCTACAGGATGCACATTCCCCTATCTAAGCACAGATGATGTCAGCACCCTATAAGTACAGCAGGAGAAGGGAAACCTCCCAGTAATTCAAATAGCGCGCTCTGCTAATGCGTCTGTCACGAGTGTCATAACATAGTTAGGTAGGGGTTTGAATCCTGCAACTGCCCAGTGTGTGTGGAGGGGGGTTAGTGTGTGTGCAAGTCTGTGTGAGGGGGATGCTGCATATTCCCCCAGTAAACACAGGGGATGTCACCACACTATCAGCACAGCCAAACAGGGCTACTTGGCCAGTAATGCCAATAGTGTGCTCCGCTACTGGGTCTATTACCATTGTCAGAGTACAGATAGGTATGTTTTGGAAACCCACAACTGCCACGTGTGGTTGTGTCACACATTATGACCTTGTGTGGGTCTTTGTGCATAACAATGCATGCCATTGCCTAAACCAGCAATGGCAATGCACACATGATGTATGTGTGACACATACACATAAATACCTGTGACCTGCAGTAGTTACCATGTCTGACACGTGCCTCAAGTGGATAAATGGTATTCGCAATGCATAACAATATGACTGTGTCTTACTGTGCAGGGGCATGCAGCGGTATGTGTCTATACAGTGTGGGTTGTATATGGTAAAATACCTACAGCAGGGGATACACATCTGGTCTGGGCCTTATAGTCTACATGTAGTCGATGTACAGGTGCTGCATGTTCCCACCTGTTGTGGGAGTGGTAACATGTTATTCCACTGCAATTCAGTGACCACATGCTGGGAACCTTTTAGCTAGTGTGTTGTAGCTGCAGTAATGCTCACGCACAATGTTTGGCTGGATGCAGTCCAGCCATATAAAGACATTTCTTGAGACTGTCATATTGCCAGTGTTGTTATGGAGGATAGGTGGGTTTCCTGTGTATGGGAGGGTTGTGTGTGCCAGGCTATGAACCTGAAGGCTGCACATGAATAGGCCCTGATGCTTTGTGCTGTGCCAACAACCTGGAGGTGTGTGTATCTGTGGTGCCTTGGGATACCACCCCCCTATCCATGTGTGTTACATGTGTAGGGGATGATAGGCATGGTATGAGGTATAACCTGGCAGTGATGGGTTGCACCTGTGAGCCGTGAATCAGGACTCTGCTACTGCACAGACATTGCAGTTCACCGTGCTGAGGACAGTGTCCAGTGCATGCATCTTGCGGTGTACACTGCTGGTGTTGTGTAGCATCACTGTTAGTGTCCTATCCTGTGTGATACCCACGGAGGTGGCTATGTAATCTGTGTCCTGCAGCAAAAGGCACTATGTGTGTATCAAGGGGCTTCGCCAATATACAATGGCCCATGGGTGTCAAGTGCAAGCTGCCCCTCACAAATCATTGTGACTTCCCTAGCATGTAAGCACACGTTGACAGCCAGTGGATACCCTATGAATGACATTGGAGATTGAGCAGAATGTAGACATAGAACACCCTTCCTACATATAGTGGTAGCATACCTGGTGAGGGTATGATGGCAACCAAGATCAGGCTTATACTGGCCCGTGCCACATTCTGAGAGATCCCTTCTATGTTCCCTATCATGTAGTCCAGGGAGGTATGTCTCAGGTCATGCATAGTGGCATGGTCAATGACTGAGTCATATGTGTCCATGCCTCTGACTGACCTGTATGCATGTGTTTTGTGGTGGACCATAGTGCCCCACAGGCATATCACTGTGACCTTCACCATGTACAGCCTGTTGAGTGGGACCCCACTGCAGCGGCCAAGAGAGGTACCTGACACATCTGTAGCAGGTGTGTTGTGTAGCCCTACAGGCTGTGAGTGTGTGGCACACGGGATGTGTGTGCCATGTGTGGCATGTGCTCTGTTCTGACGTAACGTATGCCTGTGTGCCAGCTGCGGAGGTGTGTGATGCTCAGGCAGGATGCTATTCTGATTCTCCAAGTATGCCCCAGTGTGTTCAGATTGCTGTCAATGCGGGTCTATGTCAGACTGGTATTGTAGTCACTGTAGTATGTCATGCCACCTGACAGGGTATGGCATTACTGGGTTCAGAGTGCTCAGTCCCCAGATTGGCTATGTGGTGGCATCCCACACATGTGTTGTACGTTCCTGGCCAGGGGTGAGGGTTGACTGCATACATGTGGCAGCTGTGACATTGCCACATGACTCACATAAACCACAACTGGACCATAGAGGTGATTCACAGGTTACCTTTGCACATGCTACCATAGTAGTGTGATTGCCATGGTGATTACCAACACATAGGGCCAATGGGGAACAACATACTGAAGGTGTGTATGTGTGGGTGTACTGCTACTGATTTCCTAGCACTGGCATATATGACTGCACACATGGGTAAATGCCAGGTAAGACATGTGCAATGTGTCACAGGCAACATACATGCGAACAGGACAGACAGTGACGTTCTGTCATGTGTAAACTTGACATACGTATAGTACGCTATGCAGATGTCACTAGGAGTCCACAGAAGCACTGTAACTCTGCATTGCAGGTGGAAGCAGTGTTCCAGGGAACCCCAAGCGAACATGCATGCAAACAAAGCTACAGTAAGCAGGGTTGGAAGTAGTCCATTGTACAACAAAGAAGGGGTAACAGTAACAGTAGGTAACAGTGCAAATATGTAGGCACTATCAACATGTACCCAGGAATGCACAGCTCAGATGTCCATGGTAGATCTGATATTATGTCATAGTTAATTGTGATTTGGATTACATTGGTACTGCACACATATCAACATGCACAAACATCCACATTGCATAGTCTTTGTGGGCAACTTGCCACCATTACTGTACATGTCCATCATTGCGTATCACTACTTGCATTAGCTTCCCCCCTGTGCTACCCATGTATGTGGCTATCTGTTGACATCCTTACCACCGGTATGCAATAATGTGCAGCTGTTACACTTTGGTACGTACTAAGGTTGTAGATAACAATTCAGGACAGTCATACGGTTACTGCATCAGGCATGCTGGGATATACACACAGTCATATCAGCACACTGTACTGTTACCAACATGATACTACTAATACACTTCTATGTAGTCACCCTGTGCATCAGCAACATGTTTACCTGTTCCTGCACTGATGTTGGAGATTGCAGGAGGTGGCACAGTTTCATCATATGCACAGGGTGTGAATTAGGTATGCCTGAGTCTGCCACTGATACCACCAATTGACATGTGTGTGTATGTGTGTTGGTGAGGGACAGCAGTACAGGGTGGGGCACTGTTGCTGCAGTGTGTGCGTGTATGTGGTAGCTCTAGGTGTTAACATTTCGCATGTGTGTATGCACACACACAGTTCCACCTCATGGCTGCCATATACAGGAGTTTGTGGACAGCCACAGACTGCACCTGGCAGGTCATACAGATCAGTGTCTGTGGGCACGGACACGGTACCTGTGCCTGGCAGGGGTGCTACGGACCATATCCGGTACTAAGCCAGACTGGGTACTGTCATCAGAAGCGGGAGTGTGTTGACTGGACACAGGTCCCTGTTGGGACTGTCCAGAGCCACGTGCACATGGTCTCCTGGGGCGTTCCGATGACAGCACAGACCCAGCATTGCTGGGGCTGCTGCTGGCACTATGGGGGCATCTGCGGGCCTGTTGTCGTCCGCGCCGACTGCCAGCTGCTGCTGTTGCTGGCATACGGCCACATCGATGCCGCAACCGCCCACCATTGCCCTGGCTCATGGACATGTGGTTGTGGAACTGCTGTAATATGTCCCCACAATGTCTGTCTATGACATCGGTGAAATTACGGATAGCATCCGCGATGTCACGCATACTGTCAGTCATGGCTGTGCGACATTCTCGCAGCTCCCTCAGACCCTGTCTGGTGTACCTTTCCATATGCGACTGTGCCTGCATGACAGCCCGAAACATAGCTGAGGTTGACAGACCTCTTTGGGCACGTCTGCCAGAGGCAGTACGCCATGGATGCTCCCGAGAACCCATGGGCAACTGTCTGTGTGGTACCATCGCAGGACCCTGCCCATGGCTGCTGTGTGGGGAAGCATGTGCCACAGATACCACATTACCCTGGTCAATGCCCACTGTATCCTGTCCATCAACTAGGGACAATGGTGACATAGGATGTACTGGCAGGATGACTGTGCGCAATGATGGGGTTGACAGCTGTGTACTGTCAATTGGCTGACCAATAGTGGACCCTGACACACCTTCCTGTGCCATTACACAGATATCATCATTATCAGTACCTGTGGCACCAGATTCAGGTTCCCTGCTGCAGGACACCAGAGCAGCACCAGAACCTGTGGGAGGAAGACAGGAAACACAGTTTACAGTGTCCACACAATGTTACCAGTGATGCACTTATGCACACATGCACACATGCACACGTGGACACATGCACACATGCACACATGCACACGTGGACACAGGCACACATGCACACATGCACACGTGGACACAGGCACACATGCACACATGCACACATGCACACGTGGACACAGGCACACATGCACACATGCACACGTGGACACAGGCACACATGCACACATGCACACATGCACACATGCACACCCCGCAGTATACACACAGAGCACTACTGAGTTACACTAGTATTACTAGCACTATCAGGACTATTATAGGTATTGTTAAAACACACTCACCAGCATGGATGGCCTGCCTTGCTGTAACACTGGAGGGACCTGCAGAAATGAGGAGATTAATGTCAGTGGGCACAACTGTGCCATTGATACTACATATGATACAGTGCAGTAGTACACCAGTTGCCTTTCACACGTCAGCTGCTGATATTGCCAATATCACACCTGCACAATTACATACTATGTTGACAGCTACATACCATGGACACACCTTACACATGCATAAACTAACAGTGTACAGAACAGTCAAGTGTACATATGGCATATTACCTGCACGCTCCATGTCGTGCTGCTGTGGATCCAGCCTCCATCATGATGCAGGTGTATTGCTGTTGCTATTCCGGGGCTGGAGCCACAACACTTAGGAGTAGCCCCTCCAGTCTGGTGAGGGGGGGATGTGTGGCCACCCCACCTCCTGTGGCAACCTGTTGCCTGTGGATATCCGACGCATGCTGACGGACATTTCTGATTAAATCACTGCAGTGATGTCGTACCTGCTCATATGTCCTATTATGCGTGCCAGTGTCATTTACCCTATGGACAAGGTCTTGCCACAGTGCAGCCCTCTCCTGCTGATTCTGGCTGGTGCGGGAAAACAGTATGTCATAATCCCGCACCAGGCTCTGGTGTATCTCCTCATCTTCTGCTGAAGAGTAGGCGGGATTACGCTGACGCGCCATGTCCCTGGAAGAAAACACAAACAGGATATCAGCAGACTATGTCAGCAATATATGGCACACATACTATACATGATACTCAACTGTGGTGATATACTACTACTCCCATATGTAGCATGTGTGTATCTCTTGGTGGATACACAAGTACATGGCCAGATATCAGTGCTCAGCCAACACCTGTGCAACAATACCTGCCACATTCCATACAACATAGTAGCATGCCCCATCGGTCAGCACACTGCGACGGGTCCAATGCACAACCTCACTCTGGGGGTTCATACCAAGGTACTGTATGTGGAACGCCATCCACTAGTGTTATCTGGACACAAGTTACTCGTCCTGGATATACATATCCCACCACCACCACCACCAGCACAGTAGACTACTTTGATATGTATGTGAATAGACAGTTATTCACTTGTTAGGACTGAGATGGTATCCATGCAGCCCACTGGGCCAGTGGAAGCCACAACCCACACTGCTGACCCCTTTTCAAATGCTTCCCATGGACATCCCAAAGATTGCATGGAACATGCACACACATTTCTAACCCAGACCCTATGCACAAAGGTTAGGCATCTTGTCCGGTGGACCCCAGCCAAAGGCAGATTGTATAACGATAGAAGGAGGCTACTGCAGGACAGAGCAGATTCACATTAAGGGAAGGCATCTGTGGTCAGCACTGGTAATAAGCTACGGTCTCTCATAACAACATCCACGGCCTACTCTGGGAGGGAAATGGCCACAAACACTATAGATAACCACAAGGCCTTCTTCAGTTATGTTACACATATGGACCAAACGCCTCAGATATGCTCTGAGTTAATACACACCTACTTAACATTCACCGAACACACAGATATTGGCAACATTCTTGCAGACAGGTTTGGTGCACGTATCCCCCCTCCTTCTCCCCCACACTTAGAAATACTTATCACAGCTGAATGTAACCTCCCTATCATCTCACATGTCCAGGTGAGGGCCGCCCTCAGCAAAGCAGAACACACAGCATCAATGTGACCTGATGGTATCCCGGATGTGTGCTACGTGAACTCCAAGAGGACATACAACCGCATATAAGACTGATATTTAACCTTGGCTGTACTACAGGATATGTACCTGAACACTGGCATACAGCAACAGTGGTCCCACTCCACTAAGGAGGCACCTCTACTGACCCTGGGAACTACTGCACCATAAGCTTAACCAGCCTGGTCTGCAAAGCTATGGAATGATTCAGTATGGGACGCATATACAGCGATATTGGGTACCTGCAGACACTTGTTCCGCCAGTTTGCCTTTGTGATGGGCTGATCCTGCCTTTTGAACCTGGTTGACCTTTCAAAACAGTCACTACAGCCATTGATGAGGGCAACGCAATCCATACAGCCTACCTGGACTTGCCTAAGGTCTTCAACACAGTACTCCACTCAGGCATCATAGACAAGCTCATTAGCTTACATGTTACTACATATGTCACATGATGGGTTGCACACTGGTTGACATACAGAATCCATAATATCGATATTGTAGGAGCCATGTCAGACTCAATGCCGGTCACATGTGGTATCCCACAGGCCTCTGTCCTAGGACCCCTCTTGTTTGGCATTTATTTCTCAGATGTAAAAGCAAACATGTGCGGGTTGTGGATGACAAAGTTCCCAGATGACTGCTAACTGAGCGCCATAGTCGTTACACCAGCTGACACACACATCCTACAGACAGGCCTCACTGCAACAGAAAACTGCTGCCAGGATCATGGCCTAACACTGAATGACATGTAATGTATAGTCATCCCCTTTTGGTGGAACTACGTGCACACCACATATCACATGGACATACCTATAGATACAGACCTATGACACATATGGAGGGTTCACAGTATGCAGACTATTAACCTGTTACTTTACATTACCTGTGTTTGTCACAGCTGGTTGCGTTACTGCTACTACTGCTTCCTGCTGCTGCTGGCACGGCTTGGTACTGTCACTGCTGACAGCTTCAACTCAGTTTGTGTACCGTGTGTTGTTGTTTGTGTTGTTTTTTTTTCTCTCTCTCTCTCTCTCTCTCTGTCTCTCTCTCTCTGTCTGCCTCCAGACAGTGCAATGAACGTATTGCATGTGTGGAGTGTGAGTACAGGATGCTTTTTTAGGTATCTGCATAAGTCCATGTGATGGCCTCTGCACCAGTTGTAAGCCAGCATTTGCTAATTGCATGCAGCCAGTTGAGTATTGATTGCAGTTCTCACTGTGATTTCAGGACAGTGCTATAAAAGGGTATGTGAGATAGGCGTTGCCTTTTCAGATTGTAAGGGCGGGGACCATGCTGGTATGCTGTGGACACTGTTCTGTGAGTGTAAAGGTTAGTATCTCTCTCATGATTCAGGCTGTGTTGTAGATTCACATTTCTACATTCCTCTCTCCTGTTTCCTGTAGTAAGTGTGTATGCACACTGACACCTACAACTATATATATATATATATATATATATATATATATATATATATATATATATATGTAAATATACATACATTTATATATGTACATTAACTGACATTATTACCTACTAGCTACCAACTAGCATGGCTGTTTCTGTTCACGCACTACTATTATGGAAATCCACTAGTTCTGACAGTAAGTATGAATGACATGCTTTGTGTACTACACATCCTATATTCCCTTTACATTCATTCCTACTATTACATGATATATTTTTTTAGCACAATGTTCTTGTATAAAAGTCATGGCTTAGTGGTAGGTCATGCAGACTACTGTTTCCAAGGTCCTGGGTTCGGGACTGACAGTGGGATTTTATTTTGCTTTTGAACTGACTACAGGACCTGTCAATCAGAGTGACTAAGGCACTTTTAAGCAGTTGTAACCGGGTTAGCACTGGTTTGCGTGGAGCTCCCGCATGCGCACTGGCGTTCAGCTCCGCGCACACCCGCTTACAACCGCTTAACAGTGCTTACTCCGGCGCACACCCGCACTATTTTCTTTGAAATAAATGAAAATGGGGAGACAGGAAAGTGGTGAAAAAGGGGTCACAAAGAGGGTAAGACAGTAGGGAAACAAGCTTGGGTTTTGCAGGAGGGATGTAGGTAAGGCCCATAGCTGCCCATTTCTTCATCAGCAACAGCTGTGCATATGTATGTAATTTGGTGTGACATTTGAAACCTTCCACCCCTGAGAGAGGTGTCAGGACAACAATAATACTTGTTGTGCAGTCAGTTGTAATTGATAGTTTCCATGTCCAGCAGACATGTGTGGAGAATGGGCAGCTATGTATGGGGCGTAATTTTTTTGTGGGTACAGAGTGCCCTTTTTTTCTTTTTTTCAGGTGAGAGTGGTATGTCAGGTGAAGGAAGTCAGTATAGCTGGGGAGGTTGGTTGGGTAGGTCAACAGACAAGACAAACAAGACGCATACAGGGGCGGTGTATGACATGTGTGGGGGGGGTTACACAATTGACGCGGACGGATGTTTGGATATCCAGAGCCCATGAACCCACAGATGGCAACAGTGGAACTGATATCCCCACCCATGGGCAGTTGCCACTGTTCCTTCACTGCCCAGGACGGGGCTGTGCTGAGGGCTGTGTAGGCCGGGCAACAGGCATGCCCATAAGTTGTGCCACCTGTGCCTCAAGCTGGCGTAGGGGCCCAAGAACAGAGTTCCGGATCTCCCTACGCAACACAGTCCGGACGCTACGGAGGGTGAGTGGTGGTTCTCCTCCGGCCACACTTGCAGAGGGGGGACGGGCCCCATCCCCTGCAGTGCTGCCACCCTCAGGTGGCACAGGGCCACCGGAGGAGGGTCCAGACTGGGCACTAGTGCCAGGTGCACTCGCTAGCTGAGGTGGGAGAGGTGGGTCCGCTGGAACCCGCCTTCCCTGTCATCCTATGTTTTGCATTATGTCATGACAGTTTGGGTTAGTAACATACAATACCATTCGCAATTAGTTGTAACAGCATGCATTAGTGTTCCCATTAACCAAACACCCAGATATTCACACCATTGAACAGCGAGCATAACACATGCATAATTTGAACAGCAATACACAGTCCAACAACATGCAGGGTTGATTGATGGCAACAGGCCATCAGGTTTGGATGTATGAACAGGGCAGATGCATCAACGTACATGCAAATATTTATGACCCAACAGGACAAATTTCCAGGGGTGTTAATTGTGATTGCACATACCATTTTCACATGGAATGGGTTATATGTGGTTATAGGGTGGGGTGAAGAAAATAATATTAACAACTTCGAATACCAATACATATGCTGTACATTTCTAATAGCTACAGATATATACACACTACTGTTCTAACTACAGTTTCCTATATGATCACTACTTCAACTTGGTGATAGGACTGTTACTGCTACATCAATATACATTTTATTGTTCTTCATACACGTTCATATCTGGCTTTGTTCAGCTACATCATCCTGCTACATTTGCTTTATATAGCTATAGACAACTGTGGATGTTTGGTATTTCAGACAATCATACTATCTGCATATTGCAGACTGAGAGCAACATATCCAGATTTTGGGATACACATTCCAGCTGCAGCAACACTTTGAACACATTTCGCTGTTTGGTTCTGCTTGTCACATTCATTTCATTCTGTACTGACTGCAGTATACTTTATTCAGGGGTTATTACTACTTTATTGGTGGATTCATAACTCTTTCTCACACTCTCTCACTTGTTTTCATTTTACTATTCAGGATGGTACTTACTTCTAGGCTTTATTGACATGTTTTACCTGTAGTTATTACAATCCTTTCCAACAGTCTCACTTCTGTCATGTTTCAGTATTTCAACAGGGGTATATTTCACACATGTGATTTGCTCATCTTCTGCAGCTGTACTTTTCAGCCTGCTGCAGGTTGTGTACTATTATATTACAGGTGGGGCATCTTTATTTTAGACTTTATTTCAGACATTTTCATTTTTCTGTTTGGATTACAGACTGCAACACAGTTTTGTAATCAAGCAATACTTGCAAACACTCTTACACTGTTACTTGCACATTTTATTACTTAGTGACTACACTGCACTCTTTTGCTAACTGTCATACTTTTATATTTCTTTACAGTTACTGGGAGAGGATTACTGACCTGCCTGGTGGCGCAACCGCACCAGCCTATCGCCATAGGCTCTGCGGTTCGCAGAACGGACACCTGCAGCTGTAATATAAATGAAGTAATATTGGAATACACATCTCCATAATATCAGCTAGTTTAATTTCTTACATACATAATTAAATGTAACTTACTCAGTAGTGGGGCGTTGGGCATTTGCTGGGCCTCCTGGATCCAAAGGTTCAATTGGTCCTGCTTGCGTCACTTCAGGTCTGCATGGTGGTGATGGACCTGCTCACCAGTCCTTGGAATCCCTGTGGCACTGGTGAGATCATGAGCCAACTGGTCCCACGCCTCAGCCCTATATGCTCCACACAGGACCTGGCCCTGCATGAGTTGGGCCTCATGATTGTGGACTAGGAGCCAGACCATGTATCTGGACTCCTCAATGCCCCACCTCTGTGCTCGAAAGCAACTACCCTCACCTACTCCTGACATTCTGGCTGCAAGTAAGTTCTACAATTGTTTATGCTGTGTATTCCCGCCTATGGGGCTTATATATGCCGTTTTTCTCGCACTTATCTGTGATTGGCTATTTTGGAATTGTATCAACTTCATAAAACCTGCTTTGTCATGCTCCACTTTGTATTAATTCCTATATATTTGCTATTACTGCATTTCTAGGTACTGCTGTCATGGCTTAGTGATTCAGTACCTTGACTATGGTGCATAGTATCCTGGGTTCGAACCTGGCCACTGCTTTTTATTTTTTATGACTGTCTAGACAGGCTAGGGGGTGTGTCTGTGTAAAGGCAGTTTTGATACAGCTTGCTCAACGTTGCCCGTCGGTTAGCTTGTTGGCGCGGTGCGCAGCTCCGCGCAAACAGGGTACACTGGTTTACGCTTCATTTGGCTGTTAGCACGCATATTACGCTCAGCTCAGCTTGGGGCACACAGTTTCAGCATGTTAATCCACTGCTCACCTACGGGCACTCATTTTACACCTGTTAAACCACTGCTCACCTACGGGCACTCATTTTATACCTGTTAAACCACTGCTCACCTACGGGCAGATGCACTCACCTTGTTAAACTGTAGCTCAGCTATAGGCACATCTTGCATTTTTTATTGTTTTGTTATCTCACATTTCTTCAAAATAAATGGACTATTTCATTACATTTTACGTAAAATATGATTTTATATGTGCACATATTTGTCAGGGACTTGTTTCGTGCTTATTTTATTAAAAATAAAAATTGATGTTGTGGGGGCTCGAACCATGAATGCCTGCTCTTCAGCTGACGTCTCTACCGCTACGCTATTGCTTCTTGGCTTACTTTGCATAGTTAGTTCTTATATGCTTTTCCACTTACTGCTAACTGTGGCTGAGCTACGGGCACACCCGCGCAAACGAGCGCACTCACGGGCAAACATCTTTACGATTTAAAAAAATATATAACATGTTCATTTATATATTTTTATGTTCATAGTCTGTGGGGGCATGTGTTGTGTTGTGTTTATTCACATTTCCATGGCCTCTGTCGTGGGTGTTTACTTTGGGCACTTTTACTCTTCTGGGGGCGTGTCCACTTGCAGGGCTCGGCCTACGGACAGGCCCCCTACTGTCTTCCATGGACCGTGTTAGCCTTAGGTGTGATTCAGCATGCCCTCATGCATATGCATGACATGCTGACGTCACACCGTTTAACTGCAGCTTCCGTGTAAGCCATGTATCTCTTACACGGAGGCTTCGTGAATCCTGCCCTTACACTTCATCCACATTAAATGGAGCAAGAAAAAGATTACATTATTTCATAATTATTCCGAAGTAATAACAAGGATATGAGTAGCGATCAGAAAACGGTGACAGTCTTTGCATCATTCTGCAAAAGGAAACTTCCCAACAATCACAAAACCATATATTCAGCATTTCGGACTAAATATGAGCATTTCTGTGACATATCCATATGTCAGCAAGATTCTGTTACAGACTAAAATTAAAAAGTTAACTTTCCCCTACATTTTAATTTGGTACTGATTATATCAAACACTGCTTTACTCTTTTAAGTTTCTCTCCACAAGACGTTGACACTCAACCCTATGCCATCTTGATGCTGTCCCCATAGCAACATAAATTAAGAACAGGAGCTTCAGGCATTTTAGTCTATGTTTTTGAAGGTAGCACGGGCATAGCTCTCAACCTTCCATCTCTAAAATGAGGTACAATAGCCATCATAATGTGGAACACAAACTAAGATCTTACAAACAACTTCAGCTAGAAAGGACATAGGATGGTTAAATATGCTGTTTTTACTTAAACAAGATATTTTAATTAATATGATTTCATTTTACAATGGGTATCAGCTAAAAGTGTAACATTCTACAGACCCTTTTCGGTGTGTGAAACTTCGAGGACCATGAACGTTTTAAGATCCCACATAAGGTATGTTCCTCTGCTGTATATAAATAAACAAAATGGAGCATTTCTCTAGCAGAAAAATCCTTACCTCAGTCAGCCTGCATATAAACAAAAACGGCAGTGCATAAATGGATCACTGTGACTCTGGCAACCTTCGTGCACTTTTGTGTTTGAATTTACGTTAGCGTGCAATGCACGCATGGGTTCTCTATGGTTCTGGCACCTATGGATGCAAAGGGCGTTCTTAAAGAGGAACGCCCTTTAAAAAAAACATTTTTTTTAAATTAAAATCAAATTAATTTCTCGGCCAGCCAGTTCCAGGGGGCTGCAAGTGCACCCCCTTGCACCTGCCTGCGGGTGCCCATGCTGGGCACTTGAAGTAGGCCCAACTTTATGTTGATTCTGTAGTTTTTTATTAGTGCACTGTCTTGCAAGTAGTTTTCTCTGCAATGTCTGAATGATTTTATCATTTTTAAGATATGGTCATTTCTGATTCTAGATTAAGTAGTGTAGTGAAGGTTAGATCAGACTATGCTGATTGTACAACTAGTTATGTTTTTATGTAGTTTAATCTTAAGTAGTTTACTTACTTAGGAAATGGTCTGTTTTATAGGCAATGCCTTTCTTGGACTGGCTGATTATGGATATATGTTTTCTTTTCTTTTTTATTACATCTAGTTAGTTTTTTAATTGAGGTCAGATTTGTACTCTAGGACTTTGATTTATGTAGATATAGTTGCTGTGGTACAGTGTGTGGTTTGTTTAATGCTATGAAATATCTTGACTGTAGGTTCAGGACATGAGTTTCATGATGAGTAACAAGGCCATGAATCACAAACTGAGTTCTCTAATTCTACAGAATAAGAGCCACATGCAGTCTATTTATTTATTTTTTATTTTCCTTTATTTTGGGTTACCATTTCCCATTCACTTCAAGGGAATGCTGTAGTTGTGAAGATTGCTGACACGGGCCTTATGTAGGCTACATAATTTTATATGAATGAGCTGTCTCACAGTACCATTTTATTGCACTTCAAAAATAATTTTCTATTTTTTTGGTCTTCTTGGTAATTTTTTTTTGAGTTGTTACTATAGTATAACAAATATTTGTTAATGTCTTTTGGGACTTGAATTTGCTTCTTTTTTTATTTAGAGTAAGTGTATTTTGTGTTTTTTTTTATTTTGGGACTAATTTGATGCTAGTGACATTAAGGCTTGTGTTTTCTTTTATTTTTATTCTTTCAGTTCAATTTTAGTAACATTCATTTTTATGAATTTGATTTAGGTGGGCCTTGTTTCTGAGGGGTTTGTGTATGCATTTTGCATATGCAGTGTGTGAAATTTCTTTTTCTTTTTTTTGCCTTTTGTGTGAGTGGGGCAGAGTTACTGTGACTAATGACACAGGTGGAGTGGTAATAAAAGCTTTTTTTTCCAACAACAATTTTTATTGATCAGAATCAAGTTATCAAATAATGTAAGCATACATTTTCAAAAGAGCATATTTACATAAAAGCATATATTTCAATCTTCGTTGTCTAGTCACATATCTGCAACACAATAATACCGTAATATCTCCAACCTTCTCACTTGCAAATATTCAATAATTCAGCTTATCTTGATATTTATTATTTATTTTCAGGTTAACTTATTTCCTGATATACTCATCATCTATTTCTTATCCCAATATCCAACAGAGGTCATACCTTAAACAAATCTACTGAAATGAGGGAAACTAAAAAAAAACAATAATCCGCTGGCATTCATCCTTCATGCCTCAGATATACTTTGTCTTGATTCTGAGTCTGTACCTTGTTACAGTGGGGTGTAAATAACTGATTTCCCTCTCACTTAACCTTACATTTTGCACTCAGCTAGCTTCTGTTTCAAAGTAGTAGTCTAGTAAACTGTATTGACTTCGTGAGGTCGATGACTTTGACAGCATGAAAAGGAGGACTTGTGTGTGGCATACTTCTCAGTCTCTTTGTGCAAGAATCTGTACAAAGCCTAAAATAACGGGGGGGGGGGGGGGACAAAGGCCCAAAAATGGGGACATATTTTAATATTGCTTTTATAAACTTAGAAAGTTACTAGAATGACTGGATTTGTATTACCATGTATTTTCTGAAGGATATGAAGTCTGAAGCTAAAATGTATGTCATTATTTAGTGACTTCAGTCCTCAGGAATTTACCATAAAACCACACATTTTATAAGGAAAAGACCAAAAAATATGAGACAAAAATCTGGACATTCTGCGAAAATCTGGGCAGTTGAGAGGTATGATGTGTGGTGTGCCTAGGGATTGTGTTCATGTGTGTCTTTAAAGTGGAAATACCTATTTAAAATGTGACAGCATCTGATTCAAACTTTTGAAAAAGAAAAATGTTTGCATGTGTTTTATGTAAACCAGACAGTGAAGAACTTCACTAGAACTCTAAAATGTTGCTGCACCTGTCAGGAATGACTTAAGAGCAGCACAGTGGTGCTGGTGATGGGGGGGGGGGGTGATTCAGGTAATTCCAGGAACAGGGCAGTTATATGGATCATTCATCTCACAAAGAGGAACTTGTCATTGATGGTTACATGCATCATTGTGAGTGTGGTATTAATGGGAAAAACTGCTAATACTGTTTTTATAAAACTTAGCAATAAGTGCAAGGGATTGGTGGTCACAAAGCCAGGGGGAGCTGAGGCACAGCACATCCCACTTAAGTGAGCCTGAACAGAGTTATAGCTGTAGACCATAGTGTGTGTGTGTTGTACCTTTAAAGCCACTGCTGTTCGTGGGCACATGCATATAAGTAGTGAGCACGTGCAAGCAGAGTGTCATTTTGTGTAAGCAGCCGGAGTAAGAGCATGTATGTGTGTAGCAGTCAGTCAGCTGGCTAGTTTGTTTAAGTTTTATGTTCCAGTCATCCATCCTGATGTGTTTGTGTGCAATAAACATCTTAAATGAATATCCAAGCCTTATTGTCTTATTTGAATACACAAGACGAGCGGCATGGTGTCAGAATGGGATCCGAATTCAAAACCATGAGACGCACAATCAGTAATGGAAGAATATACATGAGTGGCTCAAATGACTTGCAAACAACTCATAAACAGGTCAGAAAATATTCCCAAGTACTTAAATTAATTTAAATGACTTTTTACTCAATTAATATGAAGTGAAGCATTCAAAATGTTCAAAACAAATTACTGAATAAACATAATGTTCAAAACTGTGACATATTGATAAAAGTACTCAAAACAATTGCAAAAATGTTTGAAACAATATCCAAATCATACAAAATGTTCAAGAAAAGGAAAACAGCCATATTTAATGGTAATGAAAAGCCACAATAAGGCCACTCACTCCGCCTGGTAGCTAGCTCCAAGATGGTCCGTTTGGCGGGTATTATATATCCCCTTTCTTGTAGTTGCTGGTATGCAAGCACTACATATGTATCCCAGGTCCTTCCTTAAATAAAAACAATTTTTTAATTCTGTTCAGTTAAAAGTGACAAATTGCCTACTTCAAAATACTGGTTCAAACACTAACAACACTTTCCTCGGAGCAAATTTCTTGTTATAGTAACTTGGCTCAATATGATAAGAAATTACTCATTCATTGGAAGCCACTTCCAGCTACCTTTCTTCCTTGAGTGCAAAACCTCCATTCACTGACTATATGCTCCGTTTCCTCAGTAGGTACTTCCAAAGTTCTAATTAGGGGTGTCCAAACTTTTTTCACCAAGGGCCATATGCGGTAAAATACACAAACAGCCAGGCCACTCACTCGAGGTGAAGTATATTATATTATATTGCCTCACCTGGTTTATTTTTTAAGACAAGTAAACTAAATTAATCAGCCTACAACACTGCTTTTCATGAATAGGATATTTCAAGCTAGTTATGCAAATAAGTTTGGATTGTTAACAGATCAACTAATAGTTGTTTTAAAAATGATATCAACATAAAATGATTTATTAGTAATAGGGCTTAATAATAACACATGGAACGTGTAATATATTTTGAACTCGGGAACACAGTTGCGCTCAGTGGGAACAATGAAGTTGCGCTTTGGCCTGCAGGATTGCTGGCAGGTCCGGAATCAGTTTTGTGGTTGAGATGCGAAGGACGTCACAGAGATGGTCGTTGGTAATTTTGGTTCTCAATCTGCTTTTGTTCAGCATCATCAGAGAAAATGTTTGTTCACATATGTATGTTGAGCCGAACAGACTCATCATTCTTTTTGCATGGCGTCTCATCAGAGGAAACTTGGCTTCTTCCAAGCTCCAGTAGAAGTCAGGTAAAGAGAGAAGCTGATGTTGATTCTTCAGAGAATCATCACACTGCATTTCTATAAGTTCTAATTGAAGACTCTGTTCCACTTCTTCTGCATTTATCATGAAGGGAGTCGCAAACAGCTTGATATCGTTCTCAGTAGTAGAAAAATCTTGGAAGCGCTGAGAAAATTCTGTCAGGAGGGATATGATCACAGACACATATTTCCCCTTTTTACCAGAGAGATCGACCTTTGGAAATGCAGATCTGATTTCGGACAGTGTGGGGAAGTGTGCGACATTGAAGGTGTGCAACTGTGCCTCAAACAGTCGGGGCTTCACTCAGAATGCTTTCATGTGTGCGTGAAGCTGTGGTACAAGTTGGTCTTTACCTTGTAGGTTTTTGTTGAGTGTGTTGAGGTGTTCAGTGAGATCAACTAAAAATGCCAGGTCTGCCAACCATAGAGGGTCACTCAGCTCATGAAGAGGTCAGTCCTTTTCTTTCAAAAACTGGTCAATCTCTGATCTCAGAGAATAAAACCACCTAAGCACGGAGCCATGACTTAGCCAGCGCACTTCTGAATGGTAGAGCAGGTCCCCATATTCAGCATCAATGTCAGTTAAGAAAGCTTGAAATTCTCTGTGGTAGAGTGCTCGTACTCAAATTATGTTTACTGTTTTCACAACAGTGTTCATCACATCGTTAAGCTGTACTGTCTTGGCACAGAGTGCTTCTTGGTGGATGATACAGTGCATTTTAACTGCCTCACCTCCGCTATCCTGCACCTTGGCACACACCATAGAGGCCATTCCTTTGCGCTGGCCTGTCATAGCTGGAGCTCCATCCGTTGTAACTCCACACAACTTGTCCCATTTAAGTCCTATCTTGTCAATTGTATTTGACACAGCTTCAAAAATGTCTTTACCCATTGTTGTGGTATTTAGACTGGTGAGATCAAGCAGCTCCTCCGTAATGCAAAAGTTATTGTCAACACCCCGCAAAAAAATTAGTAACTGTGCGGTATCTGTGGCGTCTGTGCTCTCATCACATGCAGTGGAGTAGAAATCAAAAGCACATGTTTTGTCTGCCAGTAGATGTTTTATGTTGGCTGACAAGTCTTCAATTTGCCGCACAACTGTGTTCCTTGATAGGCTAACACTGTCGAATTCTTGACTTTTTTCTGGGCACATTATTCCTGCAACTTTAGTGAGGCACTGTTTTATAAATTCACCATCTGAAAAAGCCTTCCCATGCTGGGCAATGAGTTGAGCCACCTCATAGCTGGCTATTGTGGCATTTTCTTGAGTTTTTTTGGCACGGGAAAAATACTGTTGTTGAGCTAGCAAACTAGCTGTCATCTGCTTAACCTTTTGTTCTCGTTCCACACCAGTGTAGGACATGTAGGTCTGATGTTTGGTTTTCGTAGTGTCGTCTTACATTGTACTCCTTCAACACTGCGACACTCTCATTACAAATCAAACACACACATTTCCCCCTGACTTCCATAAAGAAGTATTCATTTTCCCACCTTGTCTGAAATTTTCTACACTCACTTGCTATCTTGCATTTCTTTGGTGTTGTCATTTTCAGTGGGCTGTGGCAAAATTTTTCTTTCCTTAATTTAGTTTTGTACAGGTACTGCCTTGATCAACTCAGTAGCTCCACCGCTAGAGTTAAAACCAAGAAATCAACTAGTAAGAAACCACAAAGCACTGTATCAAGGAGAAACCGCGTTTTTCATCTATGGATCCATGATTAACTGAATTTTAAGTACATCTTATCTTGATTAATTTTGTATGTAATTTTGGCTTTTGTCCACTAGAGGGGAGTGGTGTATTACTTACAAAACGACTGTTTCTACTTTTCATTCACTCTGGATTCAGGTTCCCCTACCCTCAAAACATGCCAGAGACTTCAGTGCATCTTCTATCTACCGTTTTTTTCTTTTACAATAGAACTCTACTGCCAACCAATCTACGGACCGGTGATCCGCTATGACGACCCCCTAACCGGGAAAAGCCGAAACACAAGTCATCACTCATCTGGTATACTTGAACTTCATATAATGACACCAAAATGTCACTCATCAAAGTGTCCTATACCACATTATAGCCTTCTAGTAAATACAGGGATTTAGAAAAAGGCTGCTTACAAATCATTTTCCTACTGCCTAGTGGTCACTAGTTATTTGTGTGTTTACATACACAGTTTTGTTGGCGTAATCAAGATGTTTAAAACTTATTGTAGTACACAACAATCATAACTGAATGCTAGTATAATGCTATAATGTTGGCGATCACCAACATTATAGCATTATACTAGCATTCAGTTATGATTGTTGTGTACTGCAATAAGTTTTAAACATGCATAGTTTAGTCACGAAACTCCGCATGTTTAAAACTTATTGTAGTACACAACAATCATAACTGAATGCTATAATGTTGGTGATCGCCAACAAAACTGTTTTGTTGGAGATCACCATTATAGCATTCAGTTATGATTGTTGTGTACTACAATAGGTTTTAAACATGCGGAGTTTCGTCAAGCTCAAGCATTTCATGTGGAATGGATTAACTGTATTTCCTAGAGCTGTCCGGTGCTTGATTTCTGTTTTTTGTTTGTGCACTGTTCTTTACCTATGTGCGGGCCATATTTGGTAGATTTTTGGAATTTGCTGCGGGCCAATTAAAAATGGATCGCGGGCCGCAGTTGGCCCGCGGGCCGTAGTTTGGACACCCCTAGCCTAGGTGGATCAGTTTGCTTTCTGTTCCTTATCACTGCCCTTTTAGCCCTCAACTTTAATAAGAACAACAGTGCATTTTCATGACACAACATTCCTCCAGTGCTGTACAACCCCTGAAAAAATAACATGGTAGAACAACATAATTTTACCAGACCAGAACTCATTACACAACTGTTGAAGACCATCTTTAAACTAAGTTAAGAAATAAAACCCGTTAATTATGGGTTCTTTCAAGCATCCTCAGCACTGAGATTCTGTTTCTGCAAAACATGAGCCAGTTAACCAGAGGATAGAAATATTTATGTTTCCACTTCCAGACAGAGTCTGAATTTATCTGACTTATTTGTATACCTCAGCAATATCCACAACTGTTGCCAAAGCCCATGACCACTCAGTACCAGCAACATTCCCTTCCATTAAACACTCAGATGTTCACAAACCTGCTTACTAATGTCTCTAATTCTTGTACACATTCTGCTCACTAAGCAAGATCAAGACTTCTGCTCATCCTGTCTTGTCTTCAGGAGGGCAAACACCCAACATAAATATTGGTTGGGTGACAATGTGACCCATTTCAGATCTCTACATACTTGACTTACTTGAAAATATCAGTAATAATCCTCAGAAAACATCCTGAAAGTTACCCCAAATAAATCATGAGAAACAACCTTTCCCTGATTCACAGATTGATCCTAGCATTTCAAAGTTGATTTGGGGTGGAACCATAGCACGAGCCAGGCAAATCTTCAATCTCTACATCTTGAGGTACTATTTGAAGCAAATTCTGAGTCATTTTTTTGTATCATATTTTCCAAAGTCCATACAATGTGCTTAAAAACTGTTTATGCTATCAGCAACATATTCACTTCCTGCCAAACTTCTTCATCATAAGCACAGAAAAATATCCTCAGTACTTTCAAAAATGGAAAGGAAGAAGTTGTTCCATTTTGAATTATAGCTCTGCAGGAGAAAACAAAACACCCTGAGATAAGAAGTTCTGTGACAAGAAACCAAATATGAGACTTCCAGACATCAGTACTATGCTGGGTCATTTCTCTCCAGCTACCAGATCTACTTAACTCCTCTAGGAAAAAAATCAGTGTTACGCTAAGACGATCAGAAGTAATAACCTGGAAGACACGTAACACTTGCAAGAGAATACATATTTGCAATACAGCATTTTTTGTTAGAAATTCGTCATAAAATTCTCTCAGTTTCTAAAAAATCTTTACAATTTTCTTGATCTGAGCATAGGTTTGTTGAAATTACATTTGACTCATCTAATGAAGTAGAATAGTGAGGTAATTAATTGAGTCTTGCACACAAATGTTAGGAAAATTCATCCTCAATTGGGAAGAAGGTTTATTGTTAATTGGTAGGGCTTTAGTCTTTGCTATATTAATTCACTATCACAACAAACTTGCTAAAAATGCAATAATATAGTAATTGCACATATCTAATTCAAGAATTGTAAGCGACCCTAAAATATTGGCAGACAATGTTAGGGTGTGCTGTTTTCCATGACAGACAAAGACCATGAAGGATGTATTCCAGGTAAAGATCAAATAGAAGTGGGGACAATGGGCTACCCTCATTCCCCTCCCTAAGGGGATGATAAGTTTACCTCTGTTTTTATATGAGCAGAAGTATTATTACTTATATTTTCATTAGTGGGACTACAAACTGAAGAGGAAAGCCCAACATGCTAAGTACCTCAAATAAATAGTCCCAACAGACCCTCTCATAGGTCTTTTCAGTATCTAGATTGACCACAGCTACGAAGAGACTAAGGGTAAAGGCTTCCTGCACTAAAAACAGTTCTCACAGTATTGTTGAATGTTTGCTACTGTTAATAAATCAATATTGGTCAATGTCTATAATACCCATGATTAAAAGCAATAGCCTATCAGCAAATAAGGATGTGAATAATTTATAACCATCTTTTAGAAATGAAAATGGGTAAAAGGGGGAAAGCAAGAGATCTTTGCCATACTTGAGTATAACTGAAATGATGACCTTTGTCTATATAGAGGAAGGATCCTCTCCCATTGTGAGGTCTTTATTATCTAAGAGGCTGAAGTGTGCCACAAATCATTCTTTCATAATTCAAACAAGTCCCATGAAAAAAAATATCAGGACCAGGAGATTTTTACCTTTCTACAACTTAACTAAACATTAACAAACTTCTGCTGTAAATGGAGCCATAATGATTTGAGCCTGCGATCAAGACAGCTCAGGCAAATCCAGCTTTTCGATAAAGTTCATTAAGCTCCCAGTGCTGAAGGGGACCATGCTACTCAGGAATATAGTTTTACATAATATACTGCAAAGCACTTAATCATGTCTTCTATGGTGTTCAAAATCTGGGCAGCATACTCATCTTTAATTTTAGAGATCTTTTATTCTGCCATTGCTGCCTTAGCTTCAAATCCATATAGTTTTGTGTTTAAATGGAGTTCTCAAAATAGCTCAGTTTAAGGCAGCTCAAACATGTACATTCATGTTATCTGTTTGTGAACTAACTTCTTTCGCTTAAGTCACAGGCTCAAGAACTGTCATACCTCCATGGTCCAAAAGGGGTTTTTTGCTTATCAACCAGTCATGACATGCATGATATGTCCAACTGTAGACCTCTTTTTCTTATTTGCAAAACCTGTGCCGTTATCTCTCATTACAGCCTTGACTGAATCCCATCTCATCCTAATAATGAATTGCTTCCTCCTCCGGTGACAGTCTAAATTCTTCTAAGGCCTGGTAATATATTCAGGAAACAGTGATCAAGATGCTGTGAGGAAGAATATCAAGCCCATGCATGCAATACACATGCCTTTTCAAGACAACAACATTATTAATCCATTATAAGCTACCGAACCTACTTATATAGCAGGTATGCAGCTGTTCCAGGAATCTTAGTGTTTTATGAACATCTGCCATCCCTATACATTCTAAAATGGCCTGCAAAAATTGGCCAAAGCTGGGATGGACACCATTCAAGGACCATCCTCAAACTCTGACTTGACTTGTCACTAAATTCTATGCCCTGAGCCAAATATTTCATTCCCAGATGCTACAAGATTCCCAGAACTCATTTTGAAAAGTGTGTGTGTGTGTGTGTGTGTGTGTGTGTGTGTGTGTGTGTGTGTGTGTGTGTGTGTGTGTGTGTGTGTGTGTGTGTGTGTGTGTGTGTGTGTGTGTGTGTGTGTGTGTGTGTGTGTGTGTGTGTGAGTGTGTACGCGCGCAGGGGGTGGTAAATACTAACCATTTTGCAGTTATATAGCTCCCTCACTTGTCTGTGTGTACTTCTATTTCCCAAAGGATACAGCCTGTTTGGCATGAGCAGGGTATACCTAGTCCCTTTTGTCTATACAGCTATGTATACTCCTATTTGCCTACCTTGTTCATATTGTGAAAAGACACAATAAATATAAGCACTAATACATTTCTGAATCACTTGAAATTGTAAGTGTATATCTTTTAAACACACCATATTAGGCATGTTTTAATGTGAGCAAATACAGTGGGCTTCCTTTGAGGACACTTGTGAGACCATTAGCATGAAGATATACTGAACTGGATTGTTGATCACTACATTACTGCTGCATAATTTCCTTCTTTCCACTAGGGGCAGATAATCAGACACTCATGCTCGTAACATTTTTTTTTTATCAAATTTCTTTTCACAAAATATGCAGAAGATAAACAAGACATACACATGTGGTACAGTTGATGTTACAGAATGCATACCATAAGCAAGTAATAACAGATGTTGCACACTTTATTAATTAGCATTCAAATTAGGTAGAATTACAATTTTGTATTACTATGAGCATATGCTTATATTGTAATTAATCCAAGAACTTTTATAGGTTCGTAGATTAATACTAGGCTAACTGCCCTTGCGAGCCATTTTAAGCCTAGCCAATTATCCCTTGTGAGACTCAAACCCTGCACCTTGCGAGCAGTCCTAGAGGTATAACATCAACCTATAGAATGATAATTTACTCTACTATACCTTATATACGAATATACATATATGTCACCTTAATTATTGTGGTTACTAATCTCAACTAAGTGATGTGTTTACTATCCTTATATAATTAGCATTTAACTTACTGGTTATGATAGAATATCAATTAATGCTTTGCAGTAGCTCTGATAGTAGGTTTGGTTCTTCTGACTTTTTGTATAAAGCTTCTTGGCCAATATATGTTTTTTGGCCATGCTTTTATATTCTGACCAAGTTAGTCTTGATTTGTCTATCCAGTTTTTTGCTATATAAGCTTTCAATAGGCTGCATAGTGTTATTATAATGTGTTTAGAGAAATTATTATTATTGCATTTGAATACATGTAGTATAGCTGTCTCTCATGACAACGTGAATTTTAAATAGCCTGATTTCTCTAAAAGGAATTTTAGTGAGCACCATAGTTTATAAACTGTTTTGCAGCTCCAAAAGATGTGGAGAATATCTGCCTCTTTATTAGGACAAAAAGGGCAATATGGTGACTTGGAGGGGTTGAATTTGTTATGGTGAACATCATGCTTGTAACTTTAATGTAAGCAAGTGAACACTATCAGGTCGTAAACAATAGAACAGAATGAAAAACAATATCCTATATAATGGAAAACAAACACTCAAAAATATTTGTAAGTGCAGTATTCCAAGGAATGGGTTGAGCCACTGACAGAATGTGAGCTACACCGAGTATGATGTTGCACCACAAGGTTATGAGTCTTACCAAATAGATTACCCATTTCCCAGCATTATGGTATGCTACTGCTACTTTAAAACTAATAGAAGGGTAAATTTCTTAATCAAATAAATTGTTAATAAACCAAGATTTAAGTAGCAGTTTATGACAAAGGACATGGGCAGAATCACTTTTCTAATGATTCAGCCACTACAGTTTTAAAGAGAAATAAATCACACACACCCTTATGCCCTCCAGCATCTCTTTAGTCAGAATATCCCATTTAAAAGATACTATATAGCAATTTGTTTTTTTGAAAAAAAAAAGGCAATAATATATATCTGACAAACTAACTGAAATGCCTTAATATAATGGGCAGGCATATGACATGGGGTATCAGTCGATACAGTAATGTTAAATAATCGGGGCACCTCCAATAACCTTAATCCCTTAATACAAAGCCATGATAGATAAACAAAATAAGGTAGCTTAAGACTTGCTGAGACCTGACACTATGTACTAGGTAAACACCCTGGTAAAACTAAGCATGTATTACTTTACAAAAAAGTAGGCCAAAGCAATGGTGTTTGTAAAATTCTGAGAAGAAAGTCAGGAATAGCAAGAGTCAGCTTTAGCTATCCAACATTGCAGGCATGTCTTAGATTTGGGGTGAAATACGATCTCATACAATAACATTAAAAGTATCACCAGAATGGATGACTCAATATCGCCACTAAAATTAACTCCATAGACCATCTCCTGGAAAAGTACACATGCTTAAAGACACTCTGCATCAGCATGGAAAGATCCACATATATGTCATGGCATATCACAGACAGCCCTGTATAACATATAAATATAATAACACCTCCCCTTAAAATGGAATCAGGTAATCTACTAGCAGAGATTCAGAAATACCTCAGTTTAAGAGGCCAGGTGTTACCCATTCATTGCAATGCTGTACCAAATACATAAGTCAGTCGTAATTACTACAACAGGAAAATAAAAAATACAACTGTAGTTGAAACATAAAAATCCAACCAACAGAAAAAAGTAGTTAATATCTATGTTGAGAGGAGCTGCTACCCTTGTTGTCTCATTAGTTAAAACACACCTGTCTCTAAAGTACTCTTTCTCTCACTAGTGGTTCTCTGTGGAAGGAAGACAGGATAAGGACATGCCTGTCTGTTTAATGGAGCAGATAGACACATCCTCACTCCAATATCAGCTCATCTCCACTTAAGTAAAGGGCACTGCACAGAGAGGAATGGGGCCAGAATTACCAAGCTATAATGTACAAACCAAAGAATAAAATTCACACACGTAATAAAGTAAAACCTGCAAGAAAGACCCAGCCAAGCTGGTCTTCATTGTGTAATATCTTAAACCTCCTGTAGTGGAAGCCCATGGAATATATACAAATGACCCTTTAATGACATACCAGTGTTACAGCTACATGGCTTCTGAATGCCCATGATTTTTCACTTTTTATGTCTTTATTGGTACATTCAGGCCAATGAAGCCAACACCCACTAGCTATAATATGTTACTTCCCTTACTAGATATAGACAAACAGTTCTTTGGAAACCACTCATGATTAATAATGTTCCATATAGATCAAATAACATCACTGTACAATGCTGTGGAACTTTTCACAAAAAGAGTTCTCTGTTTATGAAATGTATAAAACCTATCTAAGACTTGCATCATTTAGAATTTATTGGGATAAATATTTTACTAGTACTGTTATACCTCATATATACAGTTTCAAACACATCTTACAGAACATCCTTTACTATTGTACCAACAGTGTATGATATCTTATAATGCTTTTATTAAACCTAGTGAATTAGTTACATACTTTATTAAATCTAAGATTGAATGTAAAGCTTTTGGAGATCAGTTTGCTGAAATGTTTCATATTGTATGATTGAAGTAGTGAAATTAAAAAGGTAGAGTATATATAATATGCTTTAACTGGAGGCAAGAGATGTTTGCCAATGGAAAACATTTTGTCTGAACCCAACCCTGGGCCTGAGTGGGCGTGACCAAAAAAGGGGGAGAGGCTGAAAGGAAGAGACAGAACCACAGAGTGCTCATTAGCAGGAAGAGTCCACACTGGGATCAGTGCTTGCCATGGCAGGACAGAAGACATCTGCGATCTGGTCTGCCCATCTTAACCCGCATCACAGGTAGGTGCCAGGTTAAGGTATTTATTTCTGGTGAGGTGAAACTTGAGTGAGCTAGTATTTGTCAGCTTCTTGTAAACAGTGATTGTCAAACTCATAGTTGCTATTGTGGTAGTCTGGCTAGTTTATTTAAATGAGTAATTGTTTTAGTGTTGGGTTACCAATAGGTTTGCAGGTGATTAACAAGGAGGAGGCTGGGGTATAGAGGCAGCCAGCCACTCAGCAGGCACATGGTTGCTTAGGGAGTTGTACTATAGGCTGCCATAGAAACTTTTACCTTTTAAGAAACTTAACATAATGCAGTTTTTGAAGTGCTGCACTTACAGATTTTGAAGTTTATTTAAGCTATAACAATTGAAAGTGATGGATAGTCTTTTTACAGTAAAGATATAAAAGTCATATTCCTTTACTTAGGCTGAGTTGCTCCTTTTGGCCCTTACTACAAGGTAATAATGTTAATATTTTAACAACTAACGTATGAGTTTCTTCAGCACAAAAGCCGGTGGGTCTCTTTGCTTCAATGTCACTCTGGGTTAAGTTCATGGCATACTCCAAAGATGTTCATCAGTAGTGTTACCAAGGGCATTGCAGTCCAACGAGAGTTAACGGGGCTGCTAGTACGACAGTGATCTTGTTGGTGGCATAGAGGTTGAGATGAGTTGGTAAGCTGTGCGGCCTGGAACAAGATTATAACATGATAGGTGTGACTTAGTTATATGGTTGCATCTTGTTTTTTTTTTTTTTGTGATTAGAGGAAA
Source organism: Protopterus annectens (assembly GCF_019279795.1). Taxonomy (NCBI): domain Eukaryota; kingdom Metazoa; phylum Chordata; order Ceratodontiformes; family Protopteridae; genus Protopterus; species Protopterus annectens. The sequence continues at coordinate 1,958,588,318 of NC_056725.1, forward strand.
CATAGTTCACAAAGCATCTCTCTGCCTGGCTGTCTTGATATTGCGACACACTAACCCACGCACGTTCAAGCTTGCACGGCCCAACAGCAGAACAGGAACAAACAAGAGCCAGCAACCGGTTCCCAAAAGCTTTAATGAAGTAAAAATAGTGTCAAAGACACAAACACTCTCCAAACAGAAAAAAACCTCAAACTAGTTTCGGTGTAATACCTTCTTCAGTGAGGATGAAAACCATGATAATTCCATAAGACATGCTCCTTATATATGCATAAATAATTAGCCAATAACCAAATGGCTAACAATTAATTACAAAGTTAGATTTAAAGACATGCTTCACCCTGAAACCTAACTAATAAGTAGAAGTTCATAAATGCACAAACTGTGCATGAATAATGCAGTTTATACAAAAATATAATGTCAATAACAATAATATGTGGCCAAGATGTGGTATATAATAACTTATAAATGTATAATATATTAATATATTACATTACAAATGGTCATTCAAACCCAAAACCCCGGGAAATCCTTTTTTTCAAAAACCGAAAGATTTGGTTTACCCCCTTTTTATAAGAAAAAAAACAATATTTTAATATGTTGAAAATGCACTGTTTTTAAAAAATTTTTTTTTTATTTGGGGGGCAAAAAAACCGAATACTATACTTAAAACACCCCAAAAGTTAAAATTGGAACCCAAAAAATTCCTTTTTGGAAAAGGAAAATTCCATTTTTTAATACAAATCAATAAGGGTCCCCAAAAAAACTAATTTTCAGACCCATTCCCCATTTTAAAAGGGAAAGAAAATTTTTCCTTGAAAAAATAAAAAATTTTGTAAAAGGCAAGATTTAGAAATTTTCCCAATATTAAAATTTTTGGGGGTTTTCCCAAAAGTAAAAAGGGTTTTCCCCTTTTTTTTAATTATATTTTGTCACTAACTTTGGGGTCCCCCCGGCAAGAATTCCCCAAAACCCTATCAAAAAACTAGATTTTTTCCAATCCTCTTCTGGGAATGAAAAATAGATTTGGGGGAGGGTGTGTCAAGGAAAATTTTAAATTTGTTTATTTTTTATTTTGGGTTTAAAAATCACTGTTTGCCAAAACCTGTTTATTCTTTTCGGGGGCCCAAAAAAAGCCACACTAAAAAGAAAAATGTTGAAAAAACTTTCATTCAAAGGCCCCGTTTTGCGAAGAAGACAGGAAAGTTTAAACGGGGGGCCCGCAATTCCCAAAAACCCAAATTTGGGCCCCAAAATGTTTCCCGAAGTAAAAAGTTTTCCAATTTTTAAAACCTTCAACGGGTGGTTTTTCCCAAAATGAAAAGGGTCCCTTGGTAACTTTTTTAAAAAATTTGTTTGGACACCGAGGGAACCTTAAGAAATTTGTTTTAAAATTTTTACATTCATGTGAATGAAAACGTTTTAAAATTTGGGGGGTATTCCGGGAATGAATTGGTATTCCCTTTTTTTTGGATTATACATAAAAGAATAAAATAATTGAAAAAAACCCCAAACATTGCTTTTCAAATTTTCCCCCAAAAAGAAACACCAAACCCCCCACAATCAAAAGTTCCCCCATATCCATAAAAGGTCAGCAAAAAAGGAAGCCCCCCGTTACCTGTTGCCACAATCACCCCGGAAGAAAAAATTTTTTTCAGAACATGCCTGACAAACAAGTAGCTGGAATGGGGGATAGACCTTTTCCCCCCGCCCCAAAATTTTTCCGGGCCAACCCCCGGAAATTGTGTACAAAAAAGGGTTTTAAAGGGATCCTTAAAAAAGCACAAATAGTTTCCCCCGGAAAAAACACTGGGGGAGACTTTTGGGTTTTTGGGGAAAAGATAAATTCGGGGTCACCAACTTGAAGATGACTGGCAGTTTTAGATGAAATAATACCTTCTTGTACTGCTTGTTGGATGAATCGTCAATGTCATGTTTAAACTGGGTGTTGGATCTATCCTCATGTGCATAGCACTGGGCATCGAACAACTGTCCTAATCCTTCCTGTACATAATAGTCATTATTCAGGACAACCACAGCACCCCTTTATCCGCCTGTATAATGACAATTTTATGATTTTGTCTCAATTCAAACAAAGCGTCCCTCTCAGAAGGTGTAATATTGTCCTGAGCTATATTAATATTAAAATTTGGAAAATGTAGGTCCCTCAAAACAGCTTGTTGGAAAATCCCAACATTTTTATTCATTGGAGGCTGGAATGTTGATTTTTTAAAAATAAAATCAGTAGATCTTTGAGTGACAGGATTACTCTGATCATTGAAGAAAATTTTTAAATTCAACTTTCTACAAAATTCAATAACATCAACAGATACTGAATAATGGTCGGAGAAAAAACTTGGGACAAAACCCAATCCTTTATTAAGAATGCAATGTTGTTCCTTAGTAAGTATATGATCAGACAAATTCAGGACATTGTCAAAAGGTTCTACTATTTGTTCAACAGTGCCTGAACTAACCCTGTCATGGAATCTGTATTTATGTCTGCTCTTGTGCTTCCTCCCCCCTCGGGATTTCCCAACATGTCTAAAGGGAACTTAGATTGATTTTCTTTTAACAGGGGATCTGACACTGGTGCCTCCTCGCTGTCAGTGTAGGATGACTCCTCTCCTGAGGTACTAGTGTAACTGGAATCATGATGTTTTAAAATTGATCTAGGTCTTTTCTTTGATTTACCACATTTACCATTGGTCCGCGTCCCTGAATCTGACACTCCTTTGAACCTGAAATGGTTGACCTCTCTCATAATCCTGTATATCCCTAGAGAATTTTTTAAGTTTTCTATCCTTGACCATATTATCATAAACCGTAAGTTCCTTGGACAACGCTCAACACAACTGGAATATTTATTGCTATCCTTATATTTTGGCATTCCATACTTAGATCTTTTACCTCCTTAAGCAAGATATCTACTGTTCTTTCATAATAATCCAATAAAATCTTCACAAATACCATTGAACCCTTCCTTAGGGCATCATCCCATTCCTCTGTGAGTCTCTGTTCAGATCTACCCACAAGAGGGCGTAACTTATCTGAAGGCCTCTGGGTGCCAAGCCTTTATGAAAATAGGCCTTAAACAACCTTAAATGCCAAATATTGGCTCTGAGACCCCTAAGTCCTTTGTCTAATCTGAATGCCAAATCACAACCCCCTTCACTGTTTGGGTTGTTTATATTTTGGTTGTTGCTTGGGGCTTCCACAAGGCCAAAAATGGCTATATCCTCCCTATCAGCACACAACCCTGATAATATTTGGTCCAAATCCATATTAAAAAACGTGTGTTGATCAGTCATCCAAGGAAGTAACCCAATATTAAGACCCAAAAAAGCAATAAAATTCAAGGACGGAAAAAATGAATGAATGTAATCTACCAGGACCTAGTGTATATCATTCAATAAACTTATCCAAATGAAATGGAGTCATCCCCCATACACTGGACTGAAAAATATAAAATAAGACATGTCTCACATAATAATCAAAAAATGTTCAATTATAATTACCAAATCAAGAAGTGTTTCAAACAATTTGAAAGAAATATTTGTTAGAAAAAATATTTGAATTTGTCACTACCTAAAATAGACAGTGCATATAATGCAATCATAACATGTGCCAAAACACATAAGTTCAAAGGGTACGAAAAAATTTTTTAGACCCTAAACAGGTGACACCATAAAGATGTTACCATCCCATAACTGAAATGGCCATGGATTAACAATAGTACAAAAAGATGTGCTAAACCAAATGTTATCCAGCTCAATTAAAGTCCTTCACTAATAATGGCTAGCAAACATTATTGTTCAGTCCTGTCCAAAAACAATCATAATGTTACAGAAATGAAAATGTCTATGAAAATAATGGGCATGACCACAATAAATGTGATCAGATAACAAAATATACCTGAACCCAAAGGGTTAAGCACACATATACAATAATAATGTATGGTTACCCTATTGTATAGTCCCTGTATAACAATTAAACATGAATACCATAATTTGTATTCCGGTTGTCATGAATTACCAAAACCCATATAATATCAAAGACATTTCCATTATAAGAAAAAATATAAACTCTATATATAAATATACCTATATCTGGCCTAAAAGGACCTGTGATATACAAAACTCACACAATATTGTACCTAATAATCAACAAATTATATTAGCATATTATAATAATAAGTACAAATTGTATAAATATATCACAAGAGCCCCAAATATCCTGATTGAAACCCTACTTATAAAAAATAGGCTCAAAGAGTGATTATGTACCTACCCCTATGGCCAAGAAATAAAGTCATAACATGTAGTACAAAATTTCAATAACATTTGAAAAACGTACATATGTTAATAGAACATATTAAACATGAACATAGCATTCGCATATGACACTTGTAATTCAGATAACATCTGACTGTATAATCACAGCCCAATGAACAAACTGTCCCAATCTGGAAAAAAATAATCCAGTAGGAATTCGTTGAATAATGCGCCATCAAAACAAGGCATGGCGAGGGCCTCAGCATGTTCATATTTACAATGCCCGGACTAAAAGAACCTATAATGTGCAAAGCACACACAATATTACCTATACTCAACAAAATTTTTTCATTAGCATATTATAGTAGTAAGTACAGATTGTATATATATATCTCACATAAGCCCCAAATATCCTGAAATGAAACCCTTCTTGAAAAATGGGCTCAAAGAGTAATTCTGTACCTACCCCTATGGCCAAGAAATGAAGTCGTAACATGTAGTACACAATTTCAATAACATTTGAAAAACGTACGTATGTTAATACAACATATTAAACATAAACATAGCGTTCGCATATGACACTTATGATGCAAATAACACATCTGACTGTATAATCACAGCCCAATGAACAAACTGTCCCAATCTGGAGAAAAAGTCCAATGGAAATTCGTTGAATAGTACGCCATCAAAAATAAGGCGCCATCATGGCGAAGGCCTCAACATGTTAGTATATAAAATGCCCACAGATGAACCCGTAGCAATCCTGAAGCGTTGCTGCAAACAGTTACAAATTATGTCCTCATAAAAATAAGAACATCTGAAATTAAAGTCAAAATGTGCGCCTATATAAAAAACAGAACCATGCCTGCAGCAAACATTCCGTGATGCTACTTCAGTCCCATACAGAACAGGTCCAATTAGACAATGGCGTAAAACAAAACGCCTAGAATGATGTAATAGTTGCTTACGAATATAGTGAACTCCTATTCAATAGATAAACTGAAACAGCCACCAAACTATGCTCCAATATAACAATTCACGCATAAAAAGCGTGGCAGTCTATTGAAAACTAGGCAGCTTAAAATGTAAAGACAAGACCCAAATTGTAATAAAGAAAAGTCACCACTCTTGAGCCTCGACAACGAACAAGCAATAAATCAAGTAATCTTCATATAAGGAAAAGTCCAAATTCCAAAGGAGAGGTCATCTCTGCAACAGCCAGGGCCACGCCAACAGCGAGGAAGACACTACAGTGACACACTAACCCACGCACGTTCAAGCTTGCACGGCCCAACAGCAGATTTGTTTGTTCCTGTTCTGCTGTTGGGCCGTGCAAGCTTGAACGTGCGTGGGTTAGTGTGTCACTGTAGTGTCTTCCTCGCTGTTGGCGTTGGCTCCCTGGCTGTTGCAGAGATGACTCCTCTCCTTTGGAATTTGGACTTTTTCCTTATATGAAGATTACTTGGATTTATTGCTTGCTCCGGTTGTCGCAGGCTCAAGAGTGGTGACTTTTCTTTATTACAATTTGGGTCTTGTCTTTACATTTTTTAAGCGTCTAGTTTTCAATAGACTGCCACGTTTTTTATGCTCCGTAATTGTTATATTGGAGCGTACAGTTTGGTGGCTGTTTCAGTTTATCTATTGAATAGGAGTTCACTATATTCGTGGGCAACTATTACATCATTCTAGGCGTTTTTTGTTTTTTACGCCATTGTCTAATTGGACCTGTTCTGTATGGGACTGGCGAAGTAGCATCACGGAATGTTTGCTGCAGGCATGGTTCTGTTTTTTATATAGGCGTACATTTTTGACTTTAATTTCGTATGTTCTTATTTTTTATGAGGACATAATTTGTAACTGTTTGCAGCAACGCTTCTCAGGATTGCTACGGGTTCATCTGTGGGCATTTTATATACGAACATGCTGAGGCCTTCGCCATGATGGCGCCTTATTTTTGATGGCGTACTATTCAACGAATTTCCATTGGACTTTTTCTCCAGATTGGGACAGTTTGTTCATTGGGCTGTGATTATACAGTCAGATGTGTTATTTGCATCATAAGTGTCATATGCGAACGCTATGTTTATGTTTAATATGTTGTATTAACATACGTACGTTTTTCAAATGTTATTGAAATTGTGTACTACATGTTACGACTTCATTTCTTGGCCATAGGGGTAGGTACAGAATTACTCTTTGAGCCCATTTTTCAAGAAGGGTTTCATTTCAGGATATTTGGGGCTTATGTGAGATATATATATACAATCTGTACTTACTACTATAATATGCTAATGAAAAAATTTTTGTTGAGTATAGGTACAATATTGTGTGTGCTTTGCACATTATAGGTTCTTTTAGTCCGGGGCATTGTAAATATGAACATGCTGAGGCCCTCGCTATGATGGCGCCTTGTTTTTGATGGCGTACTATTCAACGAATTCCTACTGGATTATTTTTTTCCAGATTGGGACAGTTTGTTCATTGGGCTGTGATTATACAGTCAGATGTGTTATCTGAATTACAAGTGTCATATGCGAATGCTATGTTCATGTTTAATATGTTCTATTAACATATGTACGTTTTTCAAATGTTATTGAAATTTTGTACTACATGTTATGACTTTATTTCTTGGCCATAGGGGTAGGTACATAATCACTCTTTGAGCCTATTTTTTATAAGTAGGGTTTCAATCAGGATATTTGGGGCTTTTGTGATATATTTATACAATTTGTACTTATTATTATAATATGCTAATATAATTTGTTGATTATTAGGTACAATATTGTGTGAGTTTTGTATATCACAGGTCCTTTTAGGCCAGATATAGGTATATTTATATATAGAGTTTATATTTTTTCTTATAATGGAAATGTCTTCGATATTATATGGGTTTTGGTAATTTATGACAACCGGAATACAAATTATGGTATTCATGTTTAATTGTTATACAGGGACTATACAATAGGGTAACCATACATTATTATTGTATATGTGTGCTTAACCCTTTGGGTTCAGGTATATTTTGTTATCTGATCACATTTATTGTGGTCATGCCCATTATTTTCTTAGACATTTTCATTTCTGTAACATTATGATTGTTTGGACAGGACTGAACAATAATGTTTGCTAGCCATTATTAGTGAAGGACTTTAATTGAGCTGGATAACATTTGGTTTAGCACATCTTTTTGTACTATTGCTAATCCATGGCCATTTTAGTTATGGGATGGTAACATCTTTATGGTGTCACCTGTTTAGGGTCTAAAAAATTTTTTTGTACCCTTTGAACTTATGTGTTTTGGCACATGTTATGATTGCATTATATGCACTGTCTATTATAGGTAGTGACAAATTCAAATATTTTTTCTAACAAATATTTCTTACATATTGTTTGAAATACTTTTGGACTTGGTAATTATAATTGAACATTTTTTGATTATTATGTGAGGCATGTCTTATTTTATATTTTCCAGTTCAGTGTATGGGGGATGACTCCGTTTCATTTGGATAAGTATATTGGATGATATACACTAGGTCCTGGTAGACTACATTTACTCATTTTTTCCGCGTCCCTTGAATTCTATTGCTTTTTTGGGTTTCAATATTGGGATACTTCCTTGGATGACTGATCAACACACGTTTTTTAACATGGATTTGGACCAAATATTATCAGGGTTGTGTGCTGATAGGGAGGATATAGCCATTTTTGGCCTTGTGGAAGCCCCAAGCAACAACCAAAATATAAACAACCCAAACAGTGAAGGGGGTTGTGATTTGGCATTCCGTAGATTAGACAAAGGACTCAGGGGTCTCAGAGCCAATATTTGGCATTTAAGGTTGTTTAAGGCCTATTTTCATAAAGGCTTGGCACCCAGAGGCCTTCGTATTAAGTTACGTCCTCTTGTGGGTAGATCTGAACAGAGACTCACAGAGGAATGGGATGATGCCCTAAGGAAGGGTTCAATGGTATTTGTGAAGATTTTATTGGATTATTATGAAAGAACAGTAGATATCTTGCTTAAGGAGGTAAAAGATCTAAGTATGGAATGCCAAAAATATAAGGATAGCAATAAATATTCCAGTTGTGTTGAGCGGTTGTCCAAGGAACTTACGGTTTATGATAATATGGTCAAGGATAGAAAACTTAAAAAATTCTCTAGGGATATACAGGATTATGAGAGAGGTCAACCATTTCAGGTTCAAAGGAGTGTCAGATTCAGGGACGCGGGACCAATGGTAAATGTGGGTAAATCAAAGAAAAGACCTAGGTCAATTTTAAAACATCATGATTCCAGTTACACTAGTACCTCAGGAGAGGAGTCATCCTACACTGACAGCGAGGGAGGCACCAGTGTCAGATCCCCTGTTAAAAAGAAAAATCAATCTAAGTTCCCTTTAGACATGTTGGGAAATCCCGAGGGGGGAGGAAGCACAAGAGCAGACATAAATACAGATTCCATGACAGGGTTAGTTCAGGCACTGTTGAACAAATAGTAGAACCTTTTGACAATGTCCTGAATTTGTCTGATCATATACTTACTAAGGAACAACATTGCATTCTTAATAAAGGATTGGGTTTTGTCCCAAGTTTTTTCTCCGACCATTATTCAGTATCTGTTGATGTTATTGAATTTTGTAGAAAGTTGAATTTAAAAATTTTCTTCAATGATCAGAGTAATCCTGTCACTCAAAGATCTACTGATTTTATTTTTAAAAAATCAACATTCCAGCCTCCAATGAATAAAAATGTTGGGATTTTCCAACAAGCTGTTTTGAGGGACCTACATTTTCCAAATTTTAATATTAATATTAATATAGCTCAGGACAATATTACACTTTCTGAGAGGGAAGCTTTGTTTGAATTGAGACAAAATCATAAAATTGTCATTATCCAGGCGGATAAAGGGGGTGCTGTGGTTGTCCTGAATAATGACTATTATGTACAGGAAGGATTAAGACAGTTGTCTGATGCCCAGTGCTATAAGCACATGAGGATAGATCCAACACCCCAGTTTAAACATGACATTGACGCATTCATCCAACAAGCAGTACAAGAAGGTATTATTTCATCTAAAACTGCCAGTCATCTTCAAGTTGGTGATCCACAAAAGCAGATTCTCTATCTGTTACCCAAAATCCACAAGTCTCTCAGTGCTCCTCCTGGGAGACCTATTGTGTCTGGATATGGATCCCTTACAGAACCTTTATCGGTTTTTCTAACATCATATCTTAAGCCATTATTGCCCATGGTTAGAGCTCGTATACAGGATACCACGGAATTTTTAAACATCATTGTTGATACACAATTAGATCCAGAATGGATAATGTGTACTTTAGACGTGAAATCCCTTTATACGAGCATTCCCCATTGGGCTGGCCTACAGGCGTTGGACTATTGGCTTCAAAGATCTGATCTATACCCACCCGGATTCAACACGCTACTAGTATGTTTGTCAGAGCATGTTCTGAACAAAAATGTTTTTTTCTTCCAGGGTGATTGCTATTGGCAACTTAGAGGTACAGCTATGGGGGCTTCCTTTGCCCCTATATATGCTGACCTCTTTATGGCATACCTGGAGGAATGTCTAATATATGATCCTTTGCATAACATTTACTTAGAGGAGATGGATATTTGGAGACGCTATCTTGATGATTGTTGGATGGTGTGGCGTGCGGATGTTGACTATTTGATGGAATTTGTGGAACATTTGAACAGCAATGTTTGGGGTATTGAATTCTCAATAACATACCATAAGTTTACAATTGACTTTTTGGATGTTACGGTATATCGGAATGATGATAATACCCTAAGTACCAAAATACACAGGAAGTATCCACAATTTAATACGTTACTTCATTCGTCAAGCATGCACCCACGTCACACCATCCGCAACATCCCTAAATCACAATATCTGCGTCTTAAACGTATTAATTCATCTCCTCAGGATCATGAGGATGCCATTAAGGATTTAAATCATAGATTTCTTGATAGAGGTTACTCCATCAGGGACATATCTAGTGCCAGGGTGTGGACAGACCAGCAGTCTAGATCAGATCTTTTAAAATATCAGATTAGGGATACTGTTAAAGGTGATACCATTCGATTTATTACTACATTTGGGAAGAACCACCAATTGATTAGAAGTGTGTTGAACAATAATTGGAATATACTTTTGGCTAATGAACATCTTCGTCATATTTTGACTGACCAATGTTCTATTTCTTACAGGAGGGGCAAAACTTTGGGCACGTTATTTTCTCATTATAAACATCAGGACAGTGGAGGTGCAACATACAGACAACTTACCCTCACTGGTGATGAGTTATTGGGGACTTTCCCGTGTGGTCATTGCACTTCCTGTACAAGTATTAACAAAACTAAGGAATTTTCCAGTGCCAATACCAGTAAGATATTTGATATACGTATATTTGCCAATTGTTCAACATGTTGGGTGATTTATTTAGCTATATGTCAGTGTCAGGCTTTTTATGTTGGCAAAACCTCACGGTCCCTCAGAACTAGAATAGGAGAACATCGTAGTGACATTCGGACTCACAAAATCAGTAATGCATTATATCAACATACTGTTAAGCATCCATCTGCTAAATTCATATTTTGTGTCATTGATAAAGTACAGGGTAATAGGTCCAATCAGACTGGTTGGCAGAGTGTTTTAAGTATGAAAGAGAAATATTGGATCATTCACCTGGGAGCCCTTTTTTCTCCAGGTTTGAATGACCATTTGTAATGTAATATATTAATATATTATACATTTATAAGTTATTATATACCACATCTTGGCCACATATTATTGTTATTGACATTATATTTTTGTATAAACTGCATTATTCATGCACAGTTTGTGCATTTATGAACTTCTACTTATTAGTTAGGTTTCAGGGTGAAGCATGTCTTTAAATCTAACTTTGTAATTAATTGTTAGCCATTTGGTTATTGGCTAATTATTTATGCATATATAAGGAGCATGTCTTATGGAATTATCATGGTTTTCATCCTCACTGAAGAAGGTATTACACCGAAACTAGTTTGAGGTTTTTTTCTGTTTGGAGAGTGTTTGTGTCTTTGACACTATTTTTACTTCATTAAAGCTTTTGGGAACCGGTTGCTGGCTCTTGTTTGTTCCTGTCTTGATATTGCAACATGGGGTTTATAAACAAATACTGTTTGGTGAGGGGTCCTCTCATTTGCTTCAATAGCTAAATACAGGCTGTAATGAAATCGCAGGCTATTGTAAGCAAAAATCTAAATTTAGCATTATACAACCTGGGTCATTAAGTGAGGTTTTTGGAGGGTAGATTGTGCAGGTAATATGCCCAGTATGGGAAAAAGGTACATACAGGTTACTGATGCATCACATAATCAAGGAATCTTATGCAGAAATGAAAGGAGTTCACTACGACTACATAAGAGTGCATTATCCAATTAGTTGAACATGTTAAGGCTTTCTCTGCTATATTGCGTGTGCTGATGGCAGTGGGTTTGCCATCCCCCTTCAGCTGGATATTGGTATTTTTGGGAAGATGTTTGTTATAACAACTTTATGTTTCTCCATTTTCCCAGAAGAAGGAAACAGGTGGTGGTTTAATAGTTAAAACATAGTGCTTCCTCAAGTTAGAGTGCAGGAAAAGCACGAGGCATCTAGAGTACAAGGAACCAGCTTCAGATCCTTATAAGCAGCAAAAATGATAAGGATCAGGATGAAAAAGACATTTCCCAGGACACAGGCATGGTAACTCTGAGGCAGGGTGCCCTATAGCAAGGGTAATGGAAGCCTTTTTGCTTACTACTATTTTGCTTGGCACTTGGTGGCAGTGACAGAGTTGTCAGCCCCTTGAGGATGGGATGGCTTCTATAGTGAGTGTCTGGGATGCAGTGGAAAGCTGTGATCTAATGCAAGAGCTGAAAAGGGTGACACATCACACCATATGCCAGTGGAGGTTGCCTTCTGTGGACAGGGAGTTCCCCGGAGACATTTATGTAGGAGGCCCAGGAAGGCCAACATCTAAGACTTTACCACCAGATGGCACTGGGAAAGGGATTGTCAATGAAGCTTTAAGGGGGTTAGGGTTATCCAACTCAGGCTGCAATAAAAATAGTACAATAAGAGGAACAATAGTGATAATAATAATGATTAGACTACCAAAATGTAGTTCATGTATGTTCATTCTATCGCAGGATTTGGTTCAAGGTGAAAGCAGCAAAGGGGCAGAGCATAAGTCTGGTGATGGGTCAGATGAAAGGTAGGGAGGGTAGATAGAACGAGTATTAGGCATCTGATGTTTGTACAAGGTGAAACAGAAAAAGATAGGGATTTCATTATTCGCTGGCATACACCAACAGGGTTTAAACAGGGAGGATGGAGGGGTGACAAAGGACACATGCAGGTGTTCTTCAAGGCTAAAGGGAGTCTTTAAAGTAGATGGAGATATAAGATTGACCTATTTTTTTCCTTTGTTGCAGGTTACCTGTGGTGGATCTATACCACTACAGATGGAACTCTCTAATGGGGCAAGTAAATTCCCTACTGGAGGGTATAGTGAGAGACTATGTCAACCCTGGTTAGAGAACCAGTACACAGATCCAGTCAAAAAGAAGCCACATGAAGCCAGCAGTAGCTGTAGTGGAGATATGATGGTCACTAGGAGAAGCAACAGGCAACTATGAGAGGGACATTGTTTGGTCGAGGGTTGGGCAACACAGTATCTACAGCAAGATTGGTCTGATTACTTAAGAGGCATGATGACTACCATACTTGGAGAAAGTTGGAATGCACTTAGGAGTTAGTGATCTGGAAGTGCCTGCTGTTGGACTTTGGGATGCCTGGAAAAAAGAAGTATCAGAGGATGTCCAAAAATGTAAAATACAAAATACAGAGATTTTTGAAAGGCATAAAAAGGAAACATGGACATGGAAAAGAAAAAGAGATCTGATATGGTATAATATATATCCAAAGGAAAAAGCCAAGCTAATCAATATAAAAAAGCAGCTCCAAAGTTATAAGGCATCTAGATATGGAACATTTCACAATACAAAAAAAAAAGAAAACAAAGGGAACTATAGAAAACAGGATCAGTAAGGTAGAAGTTAAACAAAAAGAAAGTGATATTATGTGTTATACGTGAAACAATGGATTTAGTGTAGAGAATTCAACATAGGCAATCTCACAGAATGATTGAATTATGGGTCCCAAATTAAGGAGCAACAGATGAGCAGGAGGCATTTGTAGACTCGCAACATGATGATGCTCTGGAGCCTTCTGTAGGAAACCAGTATAAAAGTCCAGCTGAAGCTGCACAGCAAGGGAAGGAGCAGGAAACAGTGGTATCTCTGACAAAGATAATGATTCGGAGATATGGGCCAAAGGGTTCCCATAAAATGAAACAGCAGGTGAACCAGGGTGCCTCTAAAGAGGATATGTCACAGGAATATTTTCTAAAGCTTTCTGTAGATCACTTGTAGGAAACAGGGACCAACGAAGATGCTCTCAATCTAGAAGCAAATGATTTAAGGGAAAACCTGCTTGATTTAATAGAGATGGATGTACATCTTAAGAGATGTGAAAGAAATAGATTACAGAAATTAAATAAGACCCAAAATGTTAGAAGATTGATAAAGCAAATGAACACAGTAATCTGGACTATTAAGAGAAATTCAAGAGATATAACAAATAATTAGAATATATTAAGCAGCTAGACTAATAATGGATAACGTGTCCCCACAAAAACAGAGAAGAAAGGAAAGGAGGGGAAAGTAAAATGTCATTATGGAAGTACCGGATAGAGAAAGCTATAAAGTAGTTCAGACAAGAAGTATCACTGTTAGAAGAATATAGGAAAGGGAACAGAGCATCAAAAATACTTCGAAAGACAGACATGATAAAAGCAATGCACAGTATCAAAACCACAGCAAGATTTATTATATACTGTTGCCAAATAATAAGCTAAAAATATCAGCACAGGCAGAAAAACGTACAAGGTGTGCAGATAAATATAAAGGAAAAGTACAAAAAAGCAATTTATTTATGACCCAAAAAGATTTTATTCAGAATTTGGAAGCAAAGCCAAAGGAACAGAATCACAACCAAAAAAGAAGAAATAGGCACATTGTGGGAGAAGTGTTTTATGAAAACCCTATTGAACATAAGAAATATGCTGAATGGACAGAAGAATTAAAAGACACAGTAAGGAGCAATAATGTAGAAGATAATAAATGAGATAATGTAACAGCCAGAGAAATTGAGATTAAATTAAAAAAAGCTCCTAAATGGAAAACCCCACGCCTAGATGCAGTCCATAACTTCTGCCTAAAACTATTAACATTGTTACACAAATATTTCACCCTGAGTGAAAAATGACTTACCTGTGCATTGCAGACAGACACCAAACTAATTAACAGCAGGAAAAAATGATACTCTCCTTTCAGAATGAAGCTGCAAGCCATCCTATAAACTATAGAACAATAACTTCTCTCCTGTCAATATACAAGCTATATACTGGAAATTATGAAAACAGACTTTATAGTCATTTAGGAAAAAAAATCAATTATGGCAATAGAACAAAGGGTAACAAAAGAAAGTGATATTGAACAATGGATCATTTGCTGCTAAATAAATTCATAGTAGAGAATTGTTAAAAATCTAAGTATGGCATGGATAGATTACAAAAAAAAGCATTTGACAGCATTCCATATTAATGGATAAAGGAATACTTACAGACGTATAAGACACACCCTACATTGATCAATTACATTACAGTGACTGTGAAATAGTGGTAAACCACTTTGCATTTGACCCTTGACAAAGGGCAAATTATTATCTCAGAGATAAAAATTCAAAGGGAGATATTTCAGGGGGATTATGTTGTCACTTCTGATGTTTTCTCTTGTCCTTAAACTATTAAGCTATTTATTAAACAGATTAGGGTATGGCTACAATTTGGAAACCAACCTTGTTTAAAGACATCTCACATACTTTTTTGTGAATGACTTAAAATTGTATAGTTCATGAGATGTTTGTTCTTCTTTCGGCTTTTCCCAGTTAGGGGTCGCCACAGCGGAACTCCGGTCTGCTAATGATTGGCAGTAGATTTTTATGGTGCCGACGAGCCAGCTCAACACCCAACCTTCAATGAAGGCATGCCCATGCGCGCATGTCTTTCGAATGCCACTCGACCGTGGGGAGGACTTGCAGACTCCACACAGAAGGTACTCCAGCTGAGAATGGAACAGGAGAACCTATTGCTATGAGGCGACAACGCTACTGTTGCACCAGCGCGGCTTTGTATATTTCATGAGATAAAGAGTTTAAAGCAGTGTTGCAAATGGTTAAAACTTTCTCAGATGATATAAATATGTGATTTGGTCTTGATAAATGCACAAAAGCAAATTTTAAAATGAAAAAGCTGAAAATATTAATCTGGGACAAGAATGTGATATAAAAAACTTAAGCAGGAAAGAGTGTATAAATGTTTGTGAATAGATGAAGGATCAGTAATGCAACATGAGCAAATAATAAAACCAAGTACTTCAGAAGACTAAAACTTATATTAAAAACTGCCTTGACTTCTAGGAATAAAGTTCAAGCTATCAATCAGTTTGCTCTTCCTATTCTGACTTACAGTTTTGGTTTGGTTGACTGGCCCCAAAAAGCATGGTATCATTTGGACAGGAGAACAAGAAAAATGCTTCAGGCTTTTCAAATAATATATAAAAATAAGTGTATACCAAGGTTATATATATATATATATATATATATATATATATATATATATATATATCTTGCTTTGAAAGATGTATCAGCCTCCTCAAGATTGATTGCATGTATAGATCTGCAATAGTGGGACTGCAAAGACATTTGGTGATCTCACTAGATCCAAACAAAGTAAAAGTTTTAACACTTGAAGAAAAGAAGTCTAAGATGACATCCTTGCTTAGTTTAGCAGAAACATTTGGGTGTGAAGTGGGAATGGAAACTAGAAGACAAAAATCAGACAACAATGTACCAAAAAAAAAAAAATAATAAAGAATACAAGGAAAAGGATCAGATGAGAAGGAATGAAAATTGAAAAATCCATAAATGCAGTGGCAAGTACAGAGATCTGTAGCAACCTCATGTTGACCAAGATTTGGCCCGGGAATAGTTAAGCAGAGGTGAACTGAATCCAAAAGCTGAAAGGCTAATAATGTTGACCCAGGATAGTGGACTACATACATGTTGGTTTATAAAGTCCATTGAACATGTGGGCGAAACAGACACATGCAGAAATTGTAAAAAAGAACTGTAAACAGTCACACATATTTTTGCTGGATGTGATGCACTCATTGCAGAGGGACTATATACTGAAAGGCACAATAATGTGACAGGACTGCTGCAGCTGGGATTGTGCAAACACTACACTACAGAAGTAGCTGACAAGCATTGGAGACATGAATCGCAAAAGCATTATAGAGAATGATGAAGTTTATATCACATGGGATCACCCATTATCAACAGTTCAAAACATAGATTAAAGAAAACCAGATATTGTAGTCCACTAAAAATGATAAAAGTAGCATTAATCATAGAAATGGCCACATCCAGTGATTACAGTGTATTACGTGCAGAGAGACACAAAGTCATAAAAATACCTGGATTTGCAGGCAGAAACAAGAGCAATGTGGAAGAAGGATACCCAGACACTTTCAATAGCATTAATAGCAACAACTGAATTTACAGTCAGATATGTTCACAGGTCCATAGGTGTGTACTAACTAGGCTAATGAGAACAAGGGCCTTTCTTTAGCCTAACTATGCATCCTAAATCTCTGACAAATTCTGGTACCCTAGATAAGTCTAAGTAGGGGCTTGGGAGACGAACCATTTAGAGGCTGCTCGTGTCCATTAAAGACATAGGTGCCAAACCAGGGATGAATTTCCTGTTCCCCATCCAGCTGAACCAAGTTACATTTGAAATTGATTATAGAGGAACTGTGTTTCATGTGGATGTGGAGCCTGTTCTATAGAAGGGGAAGTCTCTGGGAAACATACCTGTCTCTCCAGCAGGTCCTATTTATATCACAGGCAAGGTTTAAGTCTTTAGAATGGGTAATTCTAGTACTGTTTGTTTTGTGTATATGCAGGAGGTCCATCAGGGTGTGGTCTGACAATACCTTGTATGCCAGGCATAGATCTCCCTTCAACAGCCTGCAGGAGACAGAATACAGGGATAGGGCCTTGAAGCGGTCTGCATAGGACACGTTACTTATGTCCTGTATTCTTTTAGTGAGAAACCTCTGTAGATGTTCCAGTTGTTGGATGATAGATCTGATGAATGCTGAATACAGTAAAACAATGACCTCCTTAGACCTAGATGCCATATCTTTGATTTTAAGTTGTAACACATAGAATGATTACTTCACTACTGTAGATACATGATGGTTAAATGATAGATTACTGTATATGTTTGTCCCCAAATCTCTAACTACTCTGTGAGCTCTTAGGGGGTGTGTTGCCAATATGATAGTTGTCAGGGGTGGATGACTTCCTGAAGGATACTATTATGCATTTCTTGGCATTTAGTTTTAGTCCATGGCTCTGACACCAATTATTTGTGTATAAAATCAAAAACCGAAGGCAAACTGTTGAAAAGACAACAAGTGGCACAGTGCAAGCAAAACTGAAACTCTGGACCACAATTTCTGCACCAACAACAAACAAAGTTTCAACAATTTTTCTTTGTAACTCCTCAGGAGACTTCAAACTTTACAATTACACTGTGTTGAATGTTGATGCTAATGTGGTGGAATTTCTTGCTAAAGGTCTATCATTCATTCCAGATAGGCACTGTCATTTTGTAAAAACCATAATTGACCTAAAACTTTTTGTTAGGAAATTAAATTTAGCTTATACATTGGGGAACACCCCTTCACTTTTAAGTTCATCAAGAGTTTCGAGTGTTTTCAATCCACCATTAACAGGCATCTTAGCCTTTTTTGAAAAACTATGTGAATTAGATTTAAGGGCCCTGGTGCATGAAAACAAGTCAAGCATCAAGGGTGGCTGTAAATCACGTTCTAATGCAAGTATGGATGAACTTGCATTTATTCAAATGCTAAATGAATGTAACATCAGGGTGATGGCACCTGATAAAGGGGGTGGGTTGATTTTCATGGATCAACATGTCTATGAGAACAAAATAGTTCAACACTTAAACTCCGACTCCTATGTGCAAGCTAGTATTAGTGAAGTCAACAGAGCGTATAGTAAGATCAGAGAGGTATTGGGGGATTTGTTCTTAGAGGGGATTATTGACAATGACACCTTACAATATATTACCATGTTAGCACCCAGGATCCCCTCTATGTTTGGCATGCCTAAGATTCACAAGGATCTGATTGATCCCCCTTTCAGACCAATTGTGGATGGGAGGGGGTCAATCACATATGCCTGTGCCAAGTTGGTTGACAGCATTTTGAAACCTTTGCTTAAATCAGAAACCCAAATTTGTAGGGATTCCTGGGGCTTTCTGGAAAATATTGGAAAAGTTCCTTTTGATCCATCAAACATTTTCCTTGTGGTTGACATAAAAGATCTATATACTGTCATTCCACATCAGATAGGAGTTGAATGGACTGTGGATTTCATGTTACGCAAAGGGGCATCAACAGATCAGATGCACTTGGTAGAAACCCTTTTGGATTTGATTCTCACGAACAACTACTTAGTGTTCAACAACAAACACTACCTTCAAATCACAGGCATAGCCATGGGTTCTCCCTGTGGTTGCACTTTTGCAAACAGTGTGCTAGCACAATGGGAGGACCAATACCTGTTTCACAACCCACTTTATCAGATGAACGTCTCTTGGTACACGAGGTACCAAGATGACATGTTCTTCTTATGGAAGGGGCCACCTGACTTAATTCCAAATTTTATTGACAACATTTCCATGTCAACTAATTTTTTGGAATTCACTTATTCCATTGATGACAGGGAAACAACGTTTTTGGATGTCAGATTAAGAAAGGACTTAGTGTCCAATAGATTGATTTCAACTATCTATAGGAAAACAACCTTTTCCAACACATATTTACATTTTACCAGCTCACACCCCATCCATCAAAAGAGGAGCGTTGTCAAAGGACAATTTGTCAGGGCAGCAAGGATGGTCTCTGAGCAGGAAGAATTCCTCGGTGAATGTGAAAACATTTTTTCTATGTTCTTACTGAGGGGATATCCAAATTCATTTGTTGATAAAATTCGGAAGGAAGTAATTGCTAAAAGGGAATCTGGTCACTTCCAGCCGATTCTTAGAGAAGGAAGAATAGTTACAAAAACAAAAGATAATGCAAATGGAAATGCCATTGGCAATATTTCTTTTCTGTTTACGTTCAGTCTGGATCACAAGGCTATAAAAAACATTTTCATCAAAAATTGGAATGTTTTGATGGAGGACCAGGAGTTGGCTAAATGTCTGGGTGAAACACCTAGATTTACTTACAGAAGGGGGCAAAATTTAAAAAACATGTTGGAAAGAACTAATCACAAGTCCAATAGAATCGTAAAGGGAATGAATAAATGTGGATGTTGCCCATATTGTAAGTTCATCTCAGTGGGCACTAGGGTTGGCATGGCAGGGAAAGAATATAGAATAAATGGCAGATTTAATTGTCTTTCAAAAGGAGTGGTCTATGTGGCAACATGTAGACAGTGTCCTGCCTTTTACATCGGCAAGACTGATAGACCATTTAAGAAAAGGATCTATGAGCATGTGCATGCCATCAATATCAGGGACATGAACAATGCTCTGGCCAAACATGTTAGCCAACATTTTGACCACTCATTTCTTTTCACTGTCATACAACAGGTACAGCCATCTATCAGGGGAGGTCCTTGGCAACTTGAACTGGAGGAACAGGAGGTATTTTGGCAAATTCGTACCTCATCCTACATTTCTCCAGGGCTCAATGAGATAGTGTCCATTAAATGCATATTAAAATTAAAAGCTCTTAAGAGATAGGATATGGGCAGGTATTTTCACACGCTTTTTCATACATACACACACATTTTTTCTGTACGTGCACACACAATTGTGAAATACAAGTGTGTTTCCATTTAACTCCCTCCCCTTTACTATTCCTTCCTCCCCCCTCCCCATATCATTATGGATATTCATAGTGTAAGGATAACAAATTCCATCTTTTCAACATATAAAACATTCAAAACATACAAAATATACATATTTATATATAACTATACAATCAATATGGAATGAACCTGTATCCCAAGTTGAATTGTCACATCAGTCTAAATGGTTAAATTATTTTTAAATAAGTTAAAAGAGTTAAAATAATTAAAACCAAAACAGAAATAATAAAATAAGAATATGTATATATACATTATACATACACAAATGTATTTTTGTATTTTTGCATTTTTACATGATAACGTTAGGTTTTTTCATCTTTTAACAAGTCCTAGGCATTTAAAGGGTTGCAAACCCGATTTATCGAATGTTTTTGCGTACCATGTTCATATTATTTTCATTCTTTTCTCACTTTGATTTTAATTTGTTGTGCTTCATTTTTAATTCACCAGTTTCAATTTGTTGATGTCGGGAATTATGTTTACATTTAACAAAATTGCAGCAAACAGTTTTAAATGTGTTGTTCTAATTATTTTAGTAGTAGTCACGTTAATTAATAATTGACAACAAGCCACGTATATATAAGGAGTGGTTTTAAACAAAGTTATTATCTGATGAAGGTGGGGAGATTGCTCTCTACCGAAAGCGCTCATTTTCAAATAAAATCGTTGAAACTTTGTTTGTTGTTGGTGCAGAAATTGTGGTGCAGAGTTTCAGTTTTGCTTGCACTGTGCCACTTGTTGTCTTTTCAATTATTTGTGTATGTCAGCCCTTCCTGGACAACATGTGTATTGGTGGGGGATTCTATGACTACTCCTAATTTGCAATCATCTGCAAATTTAGTCAGCCAGAGGCTCTTGACGTCAGATAAGTAAATGCCAAAAAGGAGCAGTCCCAGGACTGATCCCCAAGGGACCTTGCACATGACTAGCTTCTTTGTAGAGGGTGGACTCCCCAGTTCTAACTTCTTGGGTCTTGTCTGCGAGCCAGCTGGCTATCCACCAGGTGACATAAGAATCTATACCTAACCTCTTGAGTTTGTCAACAATGCTCAAGTGGGGTATTATTTCAAATGTATTGACCAGGTCAAGGTAGGCAGTGTGAACCATTTTGTCAGCATCCATTGCTTTGTTGACCTCCTCAAAGAAGTCTACCAGGTTGAGTAGGCATGTCCTACCTTGATGAAATCAAACTGGGTTTGATCCAATGTCTAGAGGTTTCCTATGGCATTATTGGTCATTTCCATGATAATTCTTTCCATGGCTTTGCATATGAAACTATTGAGACTTATGAGTATGTCGTTCCCAAGGTTTGTAGATGGCCCACCTTTGTGCAGAGGGATGACTGTTGCTGTTCTCCATTCATTAGGCATGAAGCTTGTTTGGAGGCTACAGTTTAATAGCAATTCCAAATGGCCTGATAGATCATGTTTCATGCTATTTAGAAGGCATCCTGGGATACTGTTTGGGCCCATTGATGCAGTGTTCTTGGTCTTAGAGAGAGCATTGAAGACCTGTTTCCTAGTGATAGTAGGGGTGTGAAGACACTCCACTGGACCTGTAATCAAGGACTCTCAATCTTCACCACTAGCACCAGTGGGGGACATACACTGGGAGGATGACAAGTTACACACGCAGTATTTCCAGGTGCAGCTCTCTGCATCAAGTGCAATTTCCCTTAAGTGTGCACACAAACCACAGTCATTCCGGGGCTGTTTTCTCCCTCTTTCTCCAGATCACCAGTAAGACTCCCCAATGGCACAGCTATAGAGTTGAGATCTCAGCTGAGTGACCAAGCCAAGACCTCCAGCACTCTCTCTGTCCAACTAGTGTTTTGTGTCCATGCCCAAGTAGCTGACACACACATTGTTTGAGGTTTGATTTATAAGCACACACACACACACACACACACACACACGCACGCATGCACGCATGCACGCACACACACACACACACACACACACACACACACACACACACACACACACACACACACACACATACATGCACACACCTGGAAAAGGCTGGCACAGGTTTATTAGCTATGCCCCCTTCTGCCCAGACTATAAGGTAGTTTCCCCTCGCACCAGTCACTCCTTAGCTACTTTAAGGCCCTTAACAAAGGGTGCCAATCTTACTGTATAATGTTACTATTAATACAAATGATAGTTTGACCAAGAACAAGGCTATTAGGAGTGGTCTGCACAGTGTCACCAAATAAATATGCAAGCACTAAATTTAATTTAAGCTATTTTTCTGAAGTTTTGCTGGAATTAAGTTAAATCCCTGTGTACCAGTTTCTACTGTTAAAATATATACATTTAAACAGTTACAATAGTGTATGTACATCTCTGTTCTTTCCCAGCAGGGCACACTGTAGATACATCTTTAAGCTCAGTACTTTATAAAATATCTTTTCAACACACATGTCTGTACAAACTTAGATTGATATATACATGACATACAGCTCCAATACATTTGTAACACAAGCATCTTACATGACGCATGTTGACAATCACAAATGACACATAACCATTTACAAAATTCCAGACAGCTGTGCTGACAGTATTTCCCTTTTGTCACACTTCTATATAAATCACGTTGATATTCACAAATGGCATATAATTATTTACAAAATTCCAGCTAGCTGGGGTGGCACTATCTCCTTTCATCACAGGGGGAGTTATATTTTATGGTATTTCTTGAGGGGAGGTTGAGGGGAGAGAGAAGAAAAGTTAGAGTTGAATTTGTTGGCCAGTATGTTTGCATATCTTCTGGCTCAGTATAGGTGACTTCATTAACAATGAGCTCCACAAAGAATTGTGTATTGCCTTTGAGGTTGGAGACATAGCTAAAGAATGTTTTTGTTGTCCTTGGCCTGGGAGGCCAAATTTACCTCAAATTTGTCATTGGCATACTTTATTTATCCTCTGCATTGTTTGTCTAGTATGATGAGAGTGCTTTTATTCTGCTGGGTGCTACACCTCCTAGTTTTTGCCATGATTTTTTTCCATCTGTTATACAGCCTATTGATGTTGTGAATACACCTGGGTAGCTTGTTTTTAAGTTAATTCTGTACTTCTTCCTGGTGGGTACAGCTGCCTCTGCGCAGCTATTAACATGACTGTATAGAATTTCTGTGAACAGTTCCACGTAGGTAGCAGTATTCTCAGGGTTTATGGCGGCTTGACATTTTGCCAGGTTATCACTAAAGCAGTATGCTATCAATACATGTAAACCTGTACGAATTACAGAATCAGTTTTCGGCACAATGTGGGTGCTGAGAAGAGCACTTTAAGCTAACATAAAAGACTGAAACAATACTAATTTCATGAATTTTAATTGTACCAGGACGTAAGAGTAGGGTCCATTCCCATCATGTTATTATAAACTCATAAGACTTGGAGAAATTAAACTGGGGAAGGCTGGAATGCATTACAGGAATAAGTGGGCCTTGAAGTGCCCACTATTGGACTGGATCTTAGGGTACCTGATGCAGATGGAGGGGACTCCACCAGGTTGGAACCAATGGCACTGGATTTCCTACCTTTCCACCCTGGGAGACTGTTGGGCCCCAAATGAGGGATGGCTTGGGGGTAGCAGATATATGGGGTTAACAAGAGTGAAGGACACTCCTCAGGTGTGGCTAATGAATGTGTGCATCTTATGGCACACATCCCATTATCTGGTAAAAGGAAGATTTGGAGAGGTGAGTACAATGATATATTCAGCTTAATTGATTGCACAGGCATGCAAATCATACTCAATAGTGAGATGCAGTGCAATTAGGATATAACAGCAGCACTAGCAGCACTGGGTAGGAGTAGGCTGCTGAAAAGGAAGGGAAGGTGAAGAACTGGGAAAACTTCGTGACAGGTTTGTGTACCTCATGACTGTTACACTGGAGAAGGATTACCCATTCTGGTATACTTCATTACATTGAAAGATGCACAGAGGTTTAGGGTTTCTTAAACTGAAGGAGGTGGATAGAACTTTATGGTGGGAGTTAAAGCACAGTGATGTGTGGCTGGACACCATGGATAGTCCACAGGTTCCATAGGCAGGGCACCAAGAAAGGAATCAGGTTAACAGGGCTAGATGGGCCTTCAGTGGGGGAAAATTCCACTGGTCAGCATGTCAGTTTGCACACCTGTGTCTGCAGTAAGGCAGGGTAGCTTTGGGTGCAATGGGAGGCATAACAGGGACAGTCTGGATCCAAAGGGGACCCTTTAAAATGCCTACCAATTGCTGTATTTGCATGATCACCCAAAGGCAATGGCGATTCACTTAAGGGAGACTGACATGATCTTAGTCGGCAAAAGGAAATTGAGGTATGATTGTAAAGGACCATTTGAAGGTGAAAAGCACCTGCTTGAGCATGCAGGTCCTCTGTTAAAATGCTCATCAGCCTGATTTGGAGTCAGGTGTATGACAGTGGGAAGTTAGACTGTACCAGAAAGTACATCAGTTGGAATATTGCTAGGGTAGCCCTTAAATTGGGCTTGGCAGTTCTGAGACTAGGGACCTGGAGGATAGAGACCCTGTGTTGTTCATACAGGGTGGGGTGCACTTGTTTGATCTGGAGCTGGATCTGTTTAATCTATAGATTGCCCTCCTTCTCCAAGATATGTTTTTGGGAGGAGGTTATGACCCAGTCCTAAGTGACACTGGGAAGAAGGATGGGAAACAGGCAGCCATGATTGGCTGACTGCCTGGTGAGAATTTGGGCACCCCTTCCATCCTTTTGTTGCATGGGGTGCTACCCTTTCCTCACTTTCCAGTTTGGTATTATTTATTATTTTATTTTACATTTGTTTACCAGGAGAGTCCAACTGGGAACAAAGCCCTTCTTCAGTGGAGGCCCGGGGAGAAAAGCTCATCTACTTGTAACAGTTAACTAAATATAATTTAACGCATGCTACATAATAAGACAGTAGTATACAACAATAGAAATATATACAAGAAATGTACAGAGATTTATACAATATGTGGATGTAGGATATCTGAAAATTATAGTCTTTGTAGTCATTCTTACAGAGAACGACAAACAGGGAATAACGAGAGTATGAGAAAGAGGAATAATACAGGTCAGAGGATTGAATGACTAAAATAAGTAAAGAGTTTATTATAAAAAAAAAGTTAGTAGGAAATGTTAGAGAATAAGGAGGGGACACATTGAGATTGGAGGGGTTAATAAAATAAATTGGTCTAAGTGAAAGGGAGGAGAGAGAGGAATTTAGCCAAGAGTGTTACATGAACAGATCCAGTTTTTTAATAAGGTGCTCTTTGAGTTGTTTTTTGGAGTTAGATAGGTTACTGGTTGCTAGGATAGGTTGAAGGAGGTTATTCTAGTGTTTGGAAATTTAATTTGAATAACGTGAATTGCCAGCTTTATTGTTAGATTTGGTAATATGTAGGAAAGATTTGTTTGTGGACTGGAGGATTTGTGAGTTAATTTGGGAGTGGAGCATTTTTTAGAAGGCAGGGATTTTGCCCATTTGGAAAATGAGTTTGTGAGCGATTGTGAGTTGGGTATATATTAGCTATTGGGGCAGTTCCAACCAATTTAATTGCTGTGGTGCCAAAAAATGATGATATATATATGGAGATTTTATTGCAAACTTTGCAATTTTGTTATAACAGGCCTTGAGCTTTGTTAGTTCAGACCTTTTTAGAGTAGTAAAAATAGGGAAGACATATAACAAGGTGGAGAGCAACTGGGTTCTAGCTATATCAAGTGTAGTGGTGGCAGTGAGGAAGTCTTTACTGCTATAAAGAGAGCCAAGTTTTATATGTGCCTTTTTGATGTCTTGTTGTTAATTGTTACACCTAGTACTTTGGTGTGTGGTACAGTTGTTATACTAGTGTTATCTGGTGATTGAATTTGAAATGAGAGGGAAGAGTCAGAAAAGAACATCATGAGCTTAGTTTTGTTTGGATTAAGTATTAGTTGAGAATTTGCTAACCAAGCTTCGATGGCTGAGAAGGCATGTGTTTTAACTTTTAGTTGTTGTAGAGTGGAATCAGCACAGATATGTCTGAGCATGTGAGATATACTTAACAACTGGACTGCTGGGGGTGAGAACATGTGTCAAAGCAATCACAGAGTGGGGTATTCTGCCAAGTTTCAGGCCAGGGTGAGTGGGTGCCATGTCACCTAGATGCCTATCACCAGGGGAGGTGGCCTCTGGATTCCAGTCAGGTTCAGCTTGGGACACAAGGATCAAAAATAAGGGTGCTAGGGGGTTAGTCACATCATAGTTGTGGCCTTTGATAATAATGCCTGTTAATGCCTAAGAGTTATATGGTACAGATGGTACAGATGTGTGGACTTATAATACACCTATCTGGTGATGGATATTTGTATAACAAACTGGGTCATGATTCCAAAGTGAAGTGGTCATCTTTGTGTGCTTGGGCATGGAGGGAGTTAGGCAAATGTTTCTGGGAATTTCTGATGAATGCCTTTGACCAAAATTCTTGAGCAAAGAAGTTGAAAAGCATGGTCAGAGGGCTAAGGGTTCCATTTATGTCATGGTCCCTTATAAATCCAAGCAGATTCACTATAAACTGTAATATGAAGTAAATATTAGATTATAAAATCCTAGATTCAATAAAACCAGCAGTGTTTTGGTATTTTTAAGCTCATTTCATTAATATAAAAGCATAATGTTTAGGTCCTTTTCTAACATGTGCTTTGTTACTGTATTAGTTTCTTTCAAGAAGAATTAATAATTAACTTATGGAATTCAGGAATGTTAAAGGACATTCATAGACTTGTCAGGCTGCACATGCCTCAGGAAGTTGCCAGATATAAGACTGTAGGTATGTTTAGTCAACTGATATTTTTGTGTGCATACCTGACCTCTTAAAATGCAAATAATACTCAGTATAGCACTCAGAAATATGAGACAAATTATGCATCTCTTAGTCTGACTGTATGTCATTGCTCTGCTATACTAAAGACTAATTTTCCATAGTAAATTACTGCCTGTATAGAAGTGTGTGCATGTGTGTGCATGTGTGCGTGTGTCTTTAGCATGTTGTATCAGAGCTTTGGTCATCAGATTATTGTGCCTTTAAGCATTTCTAGATGAGCTGTTAACTTTACTGAACATCTTTCACTTAAGCGAACTTGAGGAAGATGTAGCTTAATTCAAGTTAGCTCTGCATTTCCACTGTTTAGTGACCTGTTGCTTATTTATTTTTATTGTGTTCAGTTTCCAACATATTAATAAATACAATGCATTCTTTTTATTTTGGACGTTGCATTGATTTTTTTTTATAAATTACGTTATTTCATTTATTGTAGGAATATGAAGTGGCACAAATGCTGATTTATAGTTCACTCTCTATATCAGTGTATACACCCCCACAGATATCCATATACACACAGAGATATAATAATTTCTGTTTACATTCAGATACAATGCATTCAGATCTGTTAATACTTCCACATTAAACAACTATAAAGGCCTCAAAGCAACTTAAAATTTGAACAGACTTTCCCTCCTTATAATGTCTGTTTTTTCCACAAAGTATGTATTAAAACTAATAGTGTTACATTCTGTGGCATGATTCTTACTAAAATACTTGCCACTAGCAACTACTCCCATGCATAAAGCTTCTGCCAAGAGTCCTCAGGCATCCTAGTTCAGTACAAGATGAAGGTTTTCTTCCTAGCTCTTTTACAGACTTTTCATTTGATAAGTCATCTCTTACTGATTCTGCTTTAAAGTGCCTCACACACAAACGAATCCTGCTCTGTTTTCTCCTTTTTATTATTACTCATGATTCACTTCATTCATTCATTCATTCATTCATTCATTCATTCATTCATTCATTCCTTCATTCTCTAATACCTTCTTTATGCAATTCATGGTCACGTGGAAACCAGAGCCTGTAACAGTACTCAATTGATTCAAGGCAGCAAAGGTATTTCCATGATGTGGAGAAAACGTGAGCATCTATCAAAAATACATACAAAGGGAGTCCATGCAGACTCTACTGTGAAGGTACCCTGTCCGAAGAATAAACTGAAGAACCAAGTGTAGTGAGGCACAGAGGCACAGTGGTTGGCATTGCTGCCTCAATCTTCTTTGTTCTTCATTTCTTTCAGGTTGTTAGCAGTGATGTCTTTTGTGTGGAATATGTAAGATTTTCCATCCTCACATGGATGTTTGCTAGGTGCTCCAGTTTCATTCCAAATTTTAAGGATATGCAAAAGGTGATGCACTGACTGTCCAAACTGGCATTAGTTGTATGCATCACATATGTGGTCATGCAGTAGACTGCCACTCTACCCATAATTAGTATCTTTTTTTGTACCCTCTATGTGCCAGCACCTATGACTTTGAATTTGGTAAAGCAGGTAATCAGAGAATGAATAGAAATAATATTACTCTGTTTTCACAAGTATTTTTAATTTTACTGTGAAATCCCAAGCTCAGTAATGTAAAAGCAAGTTTACCATCATAAAATCAAACCTTTCATATTCAAACAGTGATAGCTATGACCTAAAATACCACATCATGAAAAACCGGCAATGAAAATTGTCGAATCGGAAATATGTGTGGTGTCGAATTCGATGTTTTCGAACCACTGCATATTTCCAATCGTACGCCCATGGACAGTAGTTGTTCTCACATAATATCAAATGGACGGTGGTCTTCTGAATATTGTAATATCAGCATTAGACCGATGATGTGCATTATGCAGTAATTTCAACAGTTCAACATCATTATTTTTATATGCTGCATACGTGCCACTCCAAATGTATGTAGCCGAGATGTGCAATACCTGTATTTTGTAGCGCACGTTGCTATTACCATTTCCCGTGCTCTGCAAACAAAGTAGTGCTCCTTCCAATGACAGTGAACAAATCAAGGAAAATACTAAAAGGAACAATGCTGTGCTACGTGGGTCACAAAACCACTTGGTATTATATAACCATTTCCCGTGCTCTGCAAACAAAGTAGTGCTCCTTCCAATGACAGTGAACAAATCAAGGAAAATACTAAAAGGAACAATGCTGTGCTACTTGGGTCACAAAACCATGTGGTATTGGTTTACCTTCATTTCGTCGATCATGGCCTGTGCGATGTCCTTCCATCGAAAGGACACCTGCACAAAACTCACAACAGCGACTAAC
The DNA here is from genome assembly GCF_019279795.1 of Protopterus annectens. Taxonomy (NCBI): domain Eukaryota; kingdom Metazoa; phylum Chordata; order Ceratodontiformes; family Protopteridae; genus Protopterus; species Protopterus annectens. The sequence goes on from NC_056725.1 coordinate 1,958,617,881, forward strand.
ATATGTTTGAATGGCTACAATGCAAATACATTTAGCCATTCAAACACATGGACAAATGTCAAAAATGGTTTTCAGCTAAACCATTTTTGACATTTGTACTCGGAGGCTTTCCATGATTCGCTCACTCGATTCGCGGAAATGCCTGCTCGCACAAACCATGTTCGATAAAATGAAGGTAAACCCGTGGTATCATTTCCTCATGTTTAGCTAATAATTTTTGAAAAGCATGCTCCTTATTATGTAACCGGCATTGTTTAGGGAATGAAGTCAAACAAGACAGATGTCTACTCTTGAGGTCTTCCACGTGATTCTGCTCAAGTTGAATGGCATGTAATACTTCCAGCATATATAATCTTTATTTACCCATTAGACTCTTAAGATGCCTATGCCAGCCTTCAACTGAGTTTTGAGTTCAAGGATAACCCAGTGTACAAGTGTCATATTGGTTCCAAAATGGAATATCGAACAGTGGCGGATGCCTTTCAGATGTAATACCTCTCATTCCATACTGCCTGGGTCTAACAATCATATAGTTTTCCTTAAAGAATGTACACAATGCTTAACCACTGTCTGGCTTGTCCTTTTCAATATCTGCAAATGTACTGGTGATATCAGAAGGTGCAATGAATACAAGCACTGGTATTTGCTTACAAAGACTAGAAAACCTAACACTGGTTCTAAACTCCTTGGTTAGATGCAACCGTTGTATTTGTTGCCCCATTAATTTGGCACAAATTGAACCAACATCCCTTGCAAACAGTACCACTCAGGTTTGTTTGCATTGCATTTACAGCTCCCTTTTTCAAAATCAGACATAACCATATGTGGCATCAGTTGCAAACTGTGCCGAGTACATAATGAAAGGTCTATGGACCAAAACTGATTACATCACTCCTCGGTTTTGCTAGGAAGTATACCATACACTGCAGGTGCTCTCTTTTTACTTTCACTAAAGTCTAATGGGCAGTGGATAGTATACACCTGCTGACACTCCCTTCTACTTATTGGAAACGTCCATCAACTAGAAGGAACTCAGAGGAGCACAACAATTTCAGATTATCTTCAGTTGTTATTACTACAATATGTATACCATCATCATTAGCAACACCATGCTCTATTATGAATGTGCCATTTTTAATTGAAAGCATATCAGGGTGGAGATGTCTAAGGGAACACCAATCTTTGAACATGGGCACTTTCTTTTTATACCTAATCCTAGTGACACATTCCTGTAAAGCCTTGCTATTAGGCAATTCATTTACTACGGCACTAGAGGTGGTTGCTAGCACCGTTGACACTATTTTACATGGGTCTTCAGTGGAATGGTGAGCACATCTTTGTACCTGCTCACAAAACTGACATACTTCTGATTTTAAAGGATCAAGCCTGCGGTAATGTGCTGTACTTCTTTGCAATATATGTCCATCAGCAACACTCTCTGACACACAACGACCCTTACATTTATACCTACTCTTACGTACACAACACCAGCAGTGCTTTACACCCATGGATTTCTCCAAGTAATATTGATAACCTTCCACAAACAACACTTCTCGTCCTTTCTGACTTTTTTTTCTGTACTGTAGCAACTGCCAGTTGTCCCTGGTGTGTATTCATCACTATCCACCTCATTCATCTGTGAACAAATACATTCATTACAGTTATCACTAAATGAAACCAACATAACTGACTTCCTTCACTTCATAACATTTCATGCATTCCTCACCATATGTCACATACCTACATTGTACCTTATAATCCTTGAAAAGCTTTTACTTGGAAAACTACCGCTTGTATTCCATCCACAGTAACATAAATATACTTGAACCTGCATGTGGAGCAATGTACTGACATTGAAAAAGTGTGATTTGCGTGAATGTAGCTGAACAAACATTGAATGCATGAATGCTGAATTACAAAGGTGTTTTGGCTTTATCTGCATTCATAACATATGCATTCAACAATGTGGATTACTGCAGCACTCCTTTTGCAGATTACAATGTCGAAAACCTGCCGTTCGACTATATGATGGTAAACCGTAAAAGTGCCATATTCCATTGCTTCTTTTTACTTTCTTCATTAATGTCCTGCCCATGCTGCAGCCATTTCTTTCAGACTAGAAGTCTGTTGCCATTTCTGTATAAAAAGCAAGGGCACCTTCCATGTAGCACCGTGCCACTCATTCCATCCGAAGCAATAGTGACTGTGGATTAGGCACCTGGTCACGATACTTCTGCCTCCTTGACTGTGGCCTTGAGGCTTGAGTGATCTGTAGAGATATTTGAAAAGCCTTTTATGCAGCCAAGGAAGGCAACATCTCCAGTAATTTATTTTATTTAGTTGATTCTTCCACAATTTGTATTTGGTTGCCCTTCTGTGTGGGGAACAAAACAAAAACCAGCCTGTATCAATCTGATTTACACACTCATCTGCCATAATAATTTGCTCTGCAGTCCTAATGGCCCACTCTAGATGTTCTACTTTCTTAGCATTTATGATATATGTTGTTACTACCTTCACATGCCTACAGAGATCTCTTTTTGATGTCAGTAACACCTTCATTTTGCAAGTTCTAAAGACCTCAACACTTCCCCATTGACTTTAACTCTGAACATCATGTTTTTTGAGCACTGGTTTATTTTTCAGTAGCTCATTCTGAACTATAAAGATGAAATCCATGATCTTCAATGAAAGCAAAAAATCTATGATTTTCTTTTTGTCAGAATCTAGTCACTCATGTCAAAACTCCATTGCACTCAACTCTGATCATGGATGAAAAACTCAGTTGCCTTCATACCAATTAACCATTTAATAAATGAATAAAAAATCCAAAACTGAAACTAACCACAAAAACCTTAGGCTCAACCAAGATTCTTATCTCTGTTGTCTAGGTTATATTAGTTCCTTTCAGGCAAGGTAACAAAAAAATCTTTATTTATTGAACTTTTTTAACCTACATTTTTATAATGATTTAATTTATTCCACATTTTGACTTGGCCCAGAACCATACTAGACCTTTACTGTGTTCAAAGGTTTTAATCACACATGAGTAAGGCTAGAGCACACCATACGATATATAAGACATAAGATACTATTGTGCATTTTGAAACTGCAGTACTTCTAAGATACAAGGAAGGATTAATGATTCTGAAAATGAAATCACCAGACTGGAATGTACAACAGAATAAATGCAAAAGTCATTCTACCCTTTGTTAATTATTTAACCAATCTGTTTTACTACCTGAACATAGTGAAAAGAAAATTGTCTGCCTGAATTACTGTAGGCTGGAAATTTAGATGAAAGTTATATTAGTGCATGTTACAGCACATTGATTTTAAGAAATAATTAACTTTTGTTTTAGCTCATGTCTGATTCCTGGATTGAACTGGTTCCTATGAGCAAGCTGCAGCCTGGTTATACTGACACCTGTCATAATTATTTTCCTGTGACTGCTCAGAGAAGGTGGACTCACATTCGACTTAATCTGTATCCAGGTATTTTTTGCTTAGCCAGTGGTACATGTTGAATATTAATTAACTAATTCAGGAATAGCTTGCTTGCTTTACCCTGTAATGGGTAGGCATTGGCCTCAAGAAACCTGGGATTGTGGGTTCGAATCCCATCTGGAATGATATAATCTTGAGTTTGATTCTCCCTTTTGGTCCCACAGAAGAATAAATGTTAGCACTTAAGTGCTTCTTCCCAAAGTTTCAGATGAAGTAAAAGTTTCACACCCTTGAGAAAGTTCCTGTATCTTGTTAAGTACATTAAATTATTCTACTTGTTCAGATGTTTATGCCTGCTAAAATAGACAATATTTATTGACTAAACTGACACAGTTTTACTTCATAATTGCTACAGCTTTGACACAGTGAGATGTGCATTTTCTGTTTAAGTTTCCCTTGTATGTAAGCACTTCCTGAATATTTTGATGACATTGCAGCTCATTGCAGGCACATTGTCAATTAAATAATGATTTTTAAGTTTAAAAGTTTCCATATTGCTAACTGTGGGGTTTATTACTTGCAATTATACTAATGTCTATAGTCAACACAGTGCTGCATGTTCTGGCTGTATTTTATACTGATATTGGAAACTGTGATAAAATTTTACGTGTGCAGATATTCAATAGTACAGATACTTTTTAAATGAAACTTAGTATGATGGCATAGTACTCATTCTATTTTCTGCCCTACTTTAAAGGACTGTTTATTTCCCATCTGATGTTAAAAGGATTAATGATATCACTTCTGTGTAACATTACCTGACTTCATTACCTAGTTTAACTGTCCTTATTAATTTCCTAGAATGTAACAGTGATATTTAGCTCAGTGTTATGCCTTTTTGTTAGTTATGTCTACTGCAGACCCTGAGTAGGACGTTCATCTTCTCTTTATATATCTTATGAACATGAGCACTTCTGATGTAGCATAATAATGAGTAACAACAAGAGTATAAAAGCTGTAGTGATTTGAATGCCCCCGATGGGACTGTAGTACAGCTATCACCCTTTTTCTTAGGCTCACTGAAGATGTATGCTTTTAAACAGAATGTATCTTATTCTGTGCTTATTTTATGCTTATAAAGGGAGATAAATCACCATGTTGTTTATTTACATCTGTAAATTAAAGTCAAGGAAAAACACTTGTAAAAACAACATCAGTGGCACTCTTGTATAAATTTCTTTCTTCCTTTAGTTATTCAAGTTTATTTACCAGGGCTGGACACTGCTCAGCAATGATCAATTTCAGGCCCAGCATGTGTGTGCAGAAAAATGTGATACAGCATTACCTTCGGTACAAAATACGGTAGGCACAAGTTACAAACAAACATGTTCAACTGAACAGAGATACTGGCCATAAAATAATAAGTGCCATAAAGTCTTAAACTTCCAGCTGGTTGAAATGGGCATTATGAGACAATATTGCAATGCTCATATTTTCTGACAACCACGTACTACTTAAATAAACCAATGCAGTATAAGAGAGATGTAATTATATACTGTTAATGGAGGCAAACCTCTCACATGAAGCAATGGCAAATAGCATACAGGCTGTCAGAACCACACACCACACTAAAGCAATCATGCACACAGCTCAGACCAAACACATAGGCCTATATATGTTGACGATCTTAAAAGTAGCACATCTAAACCACAAAGGCCTCATAATGTTACCTTAAAAACAAGTACCCTCAGCAACATAGGCGCTGGAACCATAGAGCAAGGGGGAAGGTGCACCCCCGCACTTTTTACAGCTGCAAGAGTCAAGACCATGGAGTTTTTCTTTATGGAAGGCCCAACGGAGGATTCATGCATGCATCGCATGCTAACGTATATTTAAAACAAAAGTGAGCGGAAAATGTTCCCGATCACAGCATTGCTGCTAAGCCTGCTGCCAGACTCACCCATGGTAAGAAGTGAGTGCTCAGTTTTATTATCTAAATATGAAGGCAGGGCTGTGCTCCGTTATGCTTCGATATTTACTGAAGGCAGGCTGTGCTCCGTTATTTACTGAAGGCAGGCTGTGCTCCATTATTTACTGAAGGCAGGCTATGCTCCATTATTCACTGAAGGCAGGGCTGTGCACATAGGTTCATAGGTTCATAGGTAGGTACTAGGCTATCGGCCCAAGGGCCTACGTAAGCCTAGCCAACAAGGTTCCCTGGCTTACGCCACCCAAGAAAGTTATTTTCCTGTGCCAGTGCCACATTGTGTCAGTATAGTACACAGAATATGTGTAAAAAAACAGTAAGCTGTTACAAGTTAGGTTAGGTTAGATGAGTTACTGCAAATCAGTAAATGAAGCCTTACTAGAATTGTCCTTGCACCTTTTTCTTTCGAGACATGTAAATCTCCAAAGTCTGATACATTTTGCCAGCAAAGGAAATAAAACGTTAGACTGAATTCCTCTCCACAGAGCTGCGGCACCTGAGTAATTTCAGAAGAGTTCCTAACGTGTTGCTAGGATACCAGGACACTAGGCACCATTGAATCGGTTGGCCAGGTGATCCTGGAAATGAAGGGACTTGTTACGCAAAGCTAGTGGTGACAGTAAATATGACTCAGGCTAGGGCACCCTTAAATAATTTCTCATGTTTCAAGTCTCAACATAATTTTGTGATACTTTTTTCTCCCATCCTCCATCTAAACTGTTTTTAAAAATGGATCTTCTCGCCAACTGTGCAACTTTTATAATGAAGTGTTAGTAGTGCTTTAATTTAATTTGTGGGTTCTGACGCTCCCTTAACAGAGGTCATCATTTTAAAAAGAGAACTACAAGAAAGTAAAGTCTGTAATTTTGCATCATCCCTCTTCAGCTCCATTATTTACTGAAGGCAGGGCTCCGTTATTTACTGAATGCAGGGCTGTTCTCTGTTATTTATTGTGAAGGCAGGCAGGGCTGTGCTCCATTAGTGTGTGTTACTTATAACTACTGGTTAGAATTACCCAGGCTCAAACCCTGTATTTTCACTACAACAGTCTGCATTCTGAACGCACACCACCACTTGTGATTCAGGGAGTTGAGTTCATAACATTTTCACAGAACATTTGGTTCATACTTTTGGTCTGTTCCTCAACATTTATGGTTTTCTGGCAGATCAGTGAGAACAGAATTCACTAAATAATGATAACCTTTTAAGTTTCAGTCTTCGTATCTTTTTTTGGAAACACATGGTAACACAAAACACTATTTTTAGCAACTTTCTAAGATTATACAAGCAATATTTAAAATGTGTCCCTGGTTTTGGGCCTTTGCCCCCCCCCCCAAAAATACATTTTGTCTTCTTTCCAGATTTCTTCTGCTGTTAAATTGAGAGACTTAGTTGTGTCAAGTGGATGGTGCAGTGGTGGTGTTATTGCGTCACAGCTAGAGGTTTGCTGGTTTGGTTCTTGGCTGGAGTGCCTTTTGTGTGGGTTCTCTCTTGGTGCTGTGGTTTTCTCACACATTACAAAGACATGCATCTGGAGCATTTCTCCCTGGGCTTCTGCTGAAAACTGGCTTTGTTCCAAGTTGGACTTTCCTGGTAAACAAATGTTAAATAAATAAAAAAAATTACAAACTGCAGTGGTAGTGTCGCCTCACAGCAAGAGGTTCTCCAATTCAATTCTCAGCTGGAACACTTTCTGTGTGGAGTCTGCATGTCCTCCCTGTGGTTGAGTGGTGTTTGAAAGACCTGTGTGAATGGGCGTGCCTTTGTTGAAGGTTGGGTGTCAGGCTGGCACCTCGGCACCATAAAAATCGACTGCCAATCATTAGCAGACCGGAGTTCTGCTGTGGTGACCCCTAACCAGGAAAAGCCAAAAGAAAAACAACAAGGAGCTGAGAGCTTCAGGGGAAGAGAAGTTTAGTGCTGCTTATTCCAAGTCTGTTTGCATTGTTAGTAGCACAACAGGCAGTAGCCTTGCTCTTGATGCAGAAGGCTATGGGTTCTACTCCCGCAGTATGCAGATGGATTGCTGATACTGTATTGTGTTGTACTTTAAAGGAAGTGGATGCTGCAGTCCTGTGAATGTCCTCCTTTGGAGGAGTTATCTAGTAACTATGAACCTGTTATCAGTTTGCCATCCATTCCCTATTGCAATGTTACTAGCTTATCATTTTTTAAGGTAACATAGGCAATTTATTCTTCAAGGGAAACAGCCACTTTATTTGTAGATGAAACAATGAAATATAAAGTTGTTTCCTAGCAGCAACCTCTTCATTAGAGATCCCTTTAATGTGGAATTAGTTAGATGACTGACTTCTGCAGACATTTTGCATATTTACTGATATTGGGAGATTGTAATGACAGAAGTTTGAGTGGCCTTTTATGGTTGAAATTAGCTGAAATGGATAGTTTTGTCATTATTGGTTCATACATTTTGTTTCATTGCTTACTAGAAGACTGTTCAAAACTACAAATTTAAAACACATTCTAACAACTGGTGCTGTATTATACAAGGAATATAATTTAATACAATCAGGAAGGTGAATCAAAGAATGCATACATGTATGCTTGACCCTAAAAATGTGTTTGAAAACAACCCAGAGGAAAGTATGAAAGGCTCAAAATCATGGGCAAATTTTAAGCTTTACTCTTGTTACCAAAGCAATGGATAAAGGTAAAACAGTTCATACCACATTACCTTGACCTGGCCAAGCCTTTTGCCACAATCCCCTACTTAGGTGTAGTACCAAAGATGAATAATGTAGCAAACACTTGCATCACTAGCTGCATTGCCAACTTGCTCACAGAATGCAGGAGATCAAAATAGGGGAAGAGACCATTCACCAATAGAGTCCCCCAAGGTTCAGTGCTGAGTCTTTTTCTGTTTGGCATATACATCTCAAAAGTTAAACGAAATACAAAAGGGCTTTGGCTGGCTAAGTTTGAGATGACTGCAAGCTAGAAGCAGTTATTGAATCCCTAAATGACTTAACCATCATGCAGGAAGGTTTGTCCCAAATAACAACTTGTGTCAAAATCATGATAATGCCCTCTGAGAACTGACCCAATTGTTTGGCGTTTGGGAACTTCTGTGTACAGTGACCTAACATTTGACCAACATGTGCCCAGAGTCATAAGAAAGCCTTTCTATATTGCACAGCTTATAAACAAATTGATTGTGACTAGATCTAGAGATGTTGTTGTCCCCCTTTACAAAGCTCTCATTGGGTCAATCATTTTGTATAATGCTCACTTTGGCATGTATCTGTCCAGCCCCATGCAACAATTGGAATACCTTCACAGATACTTTACTAAAAGGATACAAGTCCTAAACAATAGGTCTGGCATGGACCACCTCAAAGAGTTATTACTATACTCAGTATCCTGCAGAGTGCTTAGAGGTTACATGTCTGGCATACAAGGCATCTGCCGACCTAATACAGATGGACCTACTGAACATCAGCAAGTCAAATGGCATCAGAAATACTCAGTCCAGGTATCTAAACTGAATGTTGTAGAGATATGGATATATATCACAGAGGCTACCACTGTTCCAGAAGAGACTATCCACAAAAATAAAACAAAGCTCATCCGTCTATATTCAAATGCAACTTGGATCTAAGGATTGGTAATAGAAAATGTACTCCAGGATTGCCCCTCATGCCACTAATGGATAGAGACAGTTCTTAAATCCTGCATCCCTTACATGGGTCCCCTCAAATTATCTATGGCATGATCACAGTTATTCTCACTAGGGCTAATATACAATTATCAGCCATGGGATAGGTAAGACCAATCAGAAAATGTTAATTCAAGCACCAAAAGGGAATTGGCTAAGCTTAAAACATCCTCCAAGCAAACCTATATTGTGGTAGTAAATAGTTATAAAAAATTGCCCTTTTTAGATCACCCTCCACCTCCCAGTCTTCAACAGCTTCCGGCGCCTATGCTCAGCAACCTCACCAACACACAACACAGGCAGGACTTGCCATGAAACATACATCTAAGAGTCACACTGATTCAGTTCAAAAGTCCATAAGGTAAACTCCTCAAAATCCAAAGTCCTAGTCATAGAAGAGTCCATAGTGAGAAACAACGATGCACCCCTCACCAGGTTGTGCATGGAAAGGATCATGCTCAGTTGCCTATCAGGTGCCAGAATTTTCCAAATCACACATGCACTCAAGTGCTTGCACCACAAGTACACATATGACACAGTCATAGTGCATGTTGGTGTAAACTACTTGAGATGTAACTCTTTGAGCTATATGAAGAGAGATATGATGGAGTTCTTGGATTATGTATCTGAGGCAGGTATGAAACTAGACTTGAGCAGCATTCCACCATCACCAAAAATGATGTTGCAATATTAACAAAAGATTATTGGCTTCAGAAATTGGCTTAACTTCTGGTGCCATTCTAAGTGAGTATGATGTATATCAACCTGAAAGGTGTTGGAAAATAATCCTAACTGGTTTGCAAGGATGGCCTGCATGTATCACCCCAAACCTTTTGTATATTGGATAAATTATTGTCAACCCCCATAGTGCCTTTTTTAGGCAGCATCAGTCTTCTAAAGGTTCTAACATAACAATATAGGATCCAGATAACATAAAAGTATTTCTGCTCAATGCTAGGAGCCTTAAACAAAAACTTCCACTCCCAACAAGCACTCCTTACCCTGGAAAACATCATCACTTCATTCAAGCCAAATGACAGTACTCCATCAGTGCAGGATTTCATTGCTTACCACATGTTCAAGCCCACCACATTACATATGGGCACTAAAGGTGTCAGTGTCTCCATATTCTTAAAAAAACAAAAACAAAAAAAACCCTTAATCTCCAGCCTTGTTTCACAAGATAATGACCTGGAACTCCTCATCATATCTTAGCAAACTATAGGACACCCTCTACACCCCCCTCAGCTGATACTTCCTATCTAAGGACTGTAGAGTCCCTATGCATTAACCCAAACACCATTCTCCTCAGAGACTTCAAATATACCCTCCATTAACTGGGGCACTTATACATCCTCAAACATGTATCACCAGAAATTTCTGGACTTCATCAATATATATTTTCTGGACCAGTTAGTCCTCAACCCAACAAAGGACAATAAAATCCTGGACTTCGTCCTTATCAATATGGGACAGCTTTGCAATCCACCAACTGTAACTTTCTCCCTGGTCAGATTGGACTGCAGATCAATCACATTCACCTTAAGAATGAAGCCAGAAGCATCTTCAGTACATTGGTATGCAGAGAGTATGCTAAGCTCATCTAGTAAAACTGAGTGATGACTTGGCTAAATTCAAACACCTCTTCCATCCTGATGATCTCAGTGCTTAAACAGAATCCTTAACTGCCAAATTCTATGCACATGTAAGTGGCTGCATAGATGCATTTGTCCTCATCAGAAGTAAATATAATGCCAAATTTAAAAAGAACCCTCTGTTGTGGAACTCTAATATAAACAGGCTCTATAATAAAATGAAAACAACTCATTGCATGCAAAAAAATGAATGCAATTCTTAAGATAGTAACGACTCTCCTGATAAACTTAACAAGGAACTTTGAACCTTTATCTAATCAACCAAAGCCAGATATGAGGTACAAAATAGCCACCCAGGTAAAGGATAACCACAAAACCTTCCTTCACTATGTCAGAATTATCAGAAGCAATGTCTAGCACTGAGCAGAGCTAATTGTAAAGGATATTATGTACTCAGACCCAATGGGCATAGCCAGTCTACTAGGAGACAACTTTTGTTCAAATTACAACCCCTCTCCCCTCTTATATTCCTAGATCACATACCTACATCTACACCCCCTCAAATCTCCTAAAAACAAGCCCTGAAGGTGCAATCCATGGACGAGGACATTACTTCTATCGGACTTCATAATATACTGGGCTGCCTACAGAAACATGACATGTCAGACCCCCCCCCCCCACACACACACACATACACTGGTTATCAATATCAGGTTCCAAACAGGCTTCATGCCAAATGTATGGAGGATGGCAACACTAATTCCCTTTCATAAAGGTGAGGTGTCAATTGACCTGGGTAATTATAGACCCATAAACCTGACCTGCCTCGTCTGTAAGGCTATGGAAAAGGTCATCATGAAATTAATAAATAAGGACATAGATAGCCTACAAATTCTGTATCCAAGCCAGTTTGGATTCATTAAGGCAGATCCTGCCTACTTCATCTGGGCAACTTCTTTGAGAAGGTTACTGAAGCAATGGCTGAGGATAAATCAGAACACATTGTGTATCTAAACCTCATAAAGGCATTCAACAACATCTTGCATTCAGGTATCATAGACAAACTCTTCAAGCTAAATATAAATCCCTTTGTAACTCACTGGATATCAAATTGGATCACAAATAGGAAGTTAGGGTGGGTGGCTCTATCTTCTTCAAAGTACCTGCCACTGTGTACTCTAGGGTTCAGTCTTTGGACCACTCTGCTTTGGCATTTACTTCTCAGAGGTGAAAAGCAAATATTAAGAGTCTATGACTTACCAAGTTTGCAGGTGACTGTAAACTTAGTGTCATCATAAACTCTCCAGAGGCCACTAAAATTCTCCAAGAAGGCCTTTTGTTTATCAAAAGGTTGGTGCCCACACCATGGACTAAAAATTAAATGCCAAGAAATGTCTAGCCATATCCAATGGCAAGCATGTCTTCTCTTGTAACTATTACATTGAAAGCACACCCCTGAAAGTTGATCCTGTAGTCAGGGATCTCGGAACCTATGATGACAATGAAGTGTTCTTGTATCTACTATTGCTAAGAAGTCCTTTTTCATCACACAGCTTATATCTAAAGTATAGTGTCCAGGTTCAGGGATGTAATCATTCCACTGTACTCTCATCAGGCCAATCATTGTGTCTAATGCCTTATTCATTATGTACCTGTCCAAACACTTGTCACAAGTGGAGTGACCACCTGACTTTCTCACTAAATAAATCAAGGGCCTAAGTTACAAAAAATATACCGGCCATCCCAAGGCCTTGTTCATCTTTTTGATATCATACTGGGTGCTAAGAGGCAACTTCTGGCTGGCATATAAAGCCTCAACAGACCATATCTTGTCATACCTATTACACATTCACACGTCCAATGGTAGTGTGAACAACAACTCAAGGTATATTAATCTCTTTTGCAAATTAAAAAGAGCATGTTAGTGGGAAGACTTTCTTCCACATCATACTTTCCTTACTCTATTTGAATGTAATTTGGGAAAATGGATGGGAGACTGTAAATTTACCCCTGATCACATCCCTCATGGATGGGGCAATAAGCAAATGCCACAGCATATCATTGTTATGTCTGCTTCTGGGTTATTTGTACACAAAATATAAGGGCTAAAAACTGCCATAGGCATATAAGGCTAGGCTTCTTAATATCTTCACAGATCAATAGCCTGGTAAGTACTTATGAGCCTTTGAAACTATAAAAAGTAGTATATTCCATGTTTACATCAGAGATCACCTCCGATTTGCAGCTGCTTTTATTTCTGTGCTCTATAACTACTTTCTTTCTTTCTTTCATTCTCCCTGCTTCAGTAACAGTGTATAGCCTTTCCCTAGGTCTACACTAGATTTCTACCAGAGTATGAATAAATACTTTATGGGTTGCAGCTGCATCCCTTATACTTTATTCAAATGACTTTACATTTCATCATTTTTGCATTGCAGTCTCTTAGTGTTGAACTCTATACTGACCAAATGTTACACTGGAATCCCTGAATGTTGTACTCTGTACTCACCTAATGCTGCAGCCCTTGGTGTTTTACTCTGTACTCACCTAATGCTGTGCTGCAGTCCCTTGGTGTTGTACTCTGCACTCACCTAATGCTGTGCTGCAGTCCCTTGGTGTTGTACTCTGTACTCACCTAATGCTGCAGCCCCTTGGTGTTTTACTCTGTACTCACCTAATGCTGTGCTGCAGTCCCTTGGTGTTGTACTCTGCACTCACCTAATGCTGTGCTGCAGTCCCTTGGTGTTGTACTCTGTACTCACCTAATGCTGTGCTGCAGTCCCTTGGTGTTGTACTCTATACTCACCTAATGCTGCGCTGCAGTCCCTTGGTGTTGTACTCTGTACTCACCTAATGCTGCGCTGCAGTCCCTTGGTGCTGTACTCTGTACTCACCTAATGCTGCGCTGCAGTCCCTTGGTGTTGTACTCTGTACTCACCTAATGCTGCGCTGCAGTCCCTTGGTGTTGTACTCTGTACTCACCTAATGCTGTGCTGCAGTCCCTTAGTGTTGTACACTGTAGTCACCTAATCCTGTGCTGCAGTCCCTTAGTGTTGTACTCTGTACTCACCTAATGCTCCGCTGCAGTCCCTTGGTGTTGTACTCTGTACTCACCTAATGCTGCGCTGCAGTCCTTTGGTGTTGTACTCTGTACTCACCTAATGCTGAGCTGCAGTCCCTTACTGTTGTACACTGTAGTCACCTAATCTTGTGCTGTGGTCCCTTGGTGTTGTACTCTGTACTCACCTAATGCTGCCCTGCAGTCCCTTGGTGCTGTACTCTGTACTCACCTAATGCTGCGCTGCAGTTCCTTAGTGTTGTACTCTGTACTCACTTAATGCTGCACTGCAGTCCCCTTGGTGTTGTACTCTGTACTCACCTAATGCTGTGCTGCAGCCCCTTGGTGTTCTACTCTGTACTCACCTAATGCTGTGCTGCAGTCCCTTGGTGTTGTACTCTGTACTCACCTAATGCTGTGCTGCAGTTCTCATTTTTTGAGTTATACCACAGTAGCTAAATGGCAATGGCACCATCAAACACTGCATTTTATTCTGTTTATAAACTGCACCATTTGTGCGCCATGATATGTTCATCTCTGCAGTGTAGTATTACATCCCTGCATATACTGCACTGTGTATCTCATGTATTGCATTTGTTTCTTTAGCACAGGACATCTTGTTGCAAAGTACATCTCACTCCCAGCCTGAGTACTGAATATCATCTGTTTAGTACAGTAGATACTGAGCTATCAAATTGCTTGCCAGTGAATTACAGTATACTGAAATGAATACATCAAGTAAACAATTCCCAGAGGTGATAAAATATGGAAGATAATTTAAGTATGTTAATTTTTTGCAGGAGGATAACTTCTAATAGTGAGATCCACAATCCCTTTTCTTAAATATTATCATACTAATGTAGTACAGCCTCAGGAAAAGGGGAAAGATAATCTTCCTCTTTCCTGAGGTTGCGTGATCTCAAAGTGGAAATCCGTAAGTATGGGTGCAATGGGGTTTGTTCCTAAGAAAAAAACACGCATCATTAGTGCACAACACTATATTGTTGTGAGCCAGTGAAGTGGTGAGTTGTTGTGCTTGGTTTGATACAATTTGATTTGTTGAATGATGGTACAGTAACTCAATGTGAAACAATCTAATACTATACTATACCTATATTCTATCTCTTAAAAGTGCAATGCTGGCTAAATCACACATTTTGTTCTTAAGTGTATTTGTGTTTCTATCTATCAATCCCAATAGCTGAAACATAAGTAAACCATTGTATGTTTGTTTACTGTAACCCCTAGGTTGTAGTAGATATGGTTCTATAACAGATGAGTCTACTATCCCAGTCAACAAACCGAGATATTAAATAAATGTTTCATCTCAGTTCATATGTTGCATGCATTGCTTCATGGTATTGAAGCCATCTTTGCACCCCCTCCACTCTTGCAGGGCTGTAGTGCCCATTTACATACCCCTCCTAATCTGTCATCATGCTTATTGTGTTTTGTTCTTACCTGGGGGAAACCCTTTCTTAATTTCATATGCTGCCCAGACTATCCCTAAAGCAGTCATAAAACAGACTCTGTGTTGTGTTTGGAACCACTTTGTAGCCACTGTTTCCTGATCATTATGATTTTGCTGAAGTACAATGCAGTACTGCAGTAAGTGAGCAGTGCTCATAGAGCTGGACCTTTCATCTTCAAAATGTGAAGCCCTGCCTTTCATGATGTGGAACAAATGGGCAAACTGTAGAATACCTGCTAACAGCTTTTTAATAATTTCAACTAAGATGCTCACAGAATGATTAAAGTGTTACTTTATACTTATAAAAGATTATTTTGATGAATTAATATGATTCAGTATTAGTCAGCATGGATAGCATAGGATCATAGGAGGTTACCAGGCTATGGACGCGGAGGTCATTTCACACCTAGCCATTTCATCCCAATGTAATACCATAGATACTCTAGTCAATACCCAGGATTGTATTTAGAAATAGCTGCTCATGTCCAGGAGGGTTGTGGCTACTATCCCCGGTAAGAATTTACGGTGCCCCATTCACTTGTCCAGGTTCTTTTTGAACAGTGTCATAGAGGTGCTCTGCTTCATGTGAGATGGCAGCTTATTCCAAAGATGCAGCAGTTGCTGGAAGACAAATCTGACCCTCCAGCATGTCCTATTCAAGTCACAGGCCATATTTAGGTCCCTGGAATAGGTAGCTCTAGTCCTGCTTGATTTACGGATGTGAGCAAATTCATTAGGTTTGGGTCAGAGATTGCTCTGTAAGCCAGGCATAAGTCTCCCCTAAGAAGTCTATACAATACTGAGTATAGTGACATAGACTTTAGTCAGTCTGTGGAAGGCATGTGTTGGAGCCCTTGAACTTCTTAGTTAGAAACCTCTGAGTTTTCTCCAATTGCTGCAGATGCTTTGTACGGTACATGCCAAAAGGGGTGTTATACTCAATTATGGGCCTGATTAGTGACAAGTATAAAGAGGTTATAACCTCCTTTGCTCTAGAGGCAATGCCTTTGCTAATTAAGTGTGATACATAGAATGCCTTCCTTACTACAGTAGACACATGGTGGTCAAAGCTAAGGTCACAGTCTACTTATGATCACAGATCTCTCACCACTTTGTAGGTACATAGGGTATTGTTGTTAATTTGATAGTGTGAAGATACATTGTTTTTACTAAAGAGAATGATGATGCATTTCTTTGCATTCAGTTTGAGACCATGGTTAAGACACCAGTTGCCTTTCTGAAGTCTACTGACATCATTTAGGATTCAGTAATTGCACCCAGTTTGCAGTCATCCGCAAACCTGGTCAGCCACAGCCCCTTAGTTTTGGCCTGAACTTCTGACAAGTATATACCAAACAGTAGGGGGTCCAGCACTGACCCTTGTGGCACCCTACTGGTGACAGGTCTACTGGATGATGTGGAGTCACCCACTTTGATAGTGTGTGACTGGTTTGTGAGCCAGTTGGCCACCCATCTTACAACAAAAGAGTTTACATTGAGTTTGCTAAGTTTATCGGTAATGCCTGAGTGTGAGATTGTGTCAAAGGTCTTTGCCACGTCAAGGTAAGTTGTGTGCACAGATTTGCCCTCGACAATGGCCCTGGTCACATTATTCATAGAAATCCACCAGGTTAAACAGGCAGGATCTGCCCTTGATAAAGCCGAATTAGGTCAGATCCAGGGTTTGAAGGTCGCCTATGTCTTTATTTATGAGGGCCATGATGATACCTTCCATGGCTTTACAGATGAGGCTAGTCAGTCATATGGGTTTATAATTCCCTGGGTCTATTGCTAAGCCACCTTTGTGGAGGGGAAAAATGGTTGCTGTTCTCCATTATACAGTAACAAAGCCTGTAGTTAGGCTGTGATTTAATAAGGTACTTAATGGTGATACTAGTTCATGTTTTAGGTTGTTTAGAAGACAGTCTCGGGTGCCATCTGATCCCATAGAGGCTGTGTTTTTGCCATAGACAAGGCTTTAATGATCTGCTGTTTGGATATGTAGGACAAGGGGAAGTTGGGAGCAAGTTTTGTGATAAGTTTGGATGGGAATAAGGGAGTGAATTTTTGCCAGATCTGTCCGCTAGCAGGTTTGCTATCACTGCGAGATCAGTGTGTGTGATACCATTAGTCACTAGTTCAGTACATGCTTTGGTCCTACCTTTTAGGCTATGTACATAGCTGTAAAAGGCCTTATAATTATCCTTGGCTGTGATTGCTAAGTTTTTCTCAAAGTTATGATTCACTCGTATTGTCTTATTTGCCTGTTGAGGCTGAGGAGGGTGCTTTTCCATTGTTTGGGCCTCACCTTAGTTTTCTTAGATAACAAATTTTGCATTTGTTGTAAAGTTTGTTGATGCTGGATGTCCATGAGGGCAGCTTATTTTTACTTCAGGCTCTAGCTTATATTTTCTCTGGAACAGCCAAGTCTATACACTTATACAAGTGATTGTGCAGGGCTTTAGTGTAATCTTTGGTGCAGTTACCACTTCTAGCTGGGGGTGGAGCTTGGAAGGCTTTCATACCTTCCCCTAGGAGGGTATAGTTTGCTTTGGTGAAGTTTCGTAGTCTGACTTTGCTCTTTGTGAATTCTGGTGTTAGTGCCAGCTCAAAGGCGACTAATTTGTGGTCAGATTTGACTAATGAATGTCCAGAAGTTATGGTGGTGCATCTGTTTGTAATGTTAGTGAGTACCAGATCTAGTATGTTTGTCGCTGTTGTTGAGGTTTGAACAATTTGTTCCAGGGCATTTGAGTTAACAAAGTCAAGGAACTAGTGCTCTAGTGAGTTAGGGCTAATGTAGGTTTCCCAGTTGATGGGAGGATAATTGAAATCTCCCATGACTGTAGTGATTGGCAGTATTTAGATTGACTCCAGTTTGGTCAAGTAGGCTTCATGTGCATCATGATCCATGGAGGGGGATCTATAACTAGCTATGACTTGAATGGGGTCTTACCCACCTACGTAATCTGAACTTGGAGTAACTCCATGAAGTTGTTCAATCTAACTAGTCGGGAGGTGAATTTATCCCTAGTGTAGATACAAACATGGCTTCCTTTGGTCACCACATGATCATTTTGTGGTCTGAAGGTGTGGAAGGCATTGTAGCCTTGCATGGCTGGGGTACTCGCTAAGGCCTTGAATCAGGTTTCTGTGACTACACAGACATCTACATCCTCCAGTGATAAAATTGCTTCCAGGGTGTGCAGTTGTTAGTTTAAATTCCTAGCAGCATAACCCTTATTTTGTTATGGTTGGTAATTTTCATGTTGGCAATTTTGGTTTAGAGCCCTTGCCTAAAAAAGGCACTGTGGGGGCAGCAAGAGTCTTTGCCAACAGCTGAAAGCCTAGTTGTGCCAGGTGCAAACTGTCTCTGGCAAAGCAGCATGGTTTGTTGACCATATCATCCCAGGCTGACAGAAAGTGGATCCCCTTTTAATGACACCAAAAACTAAGCAATTATTGAAATCAATCATTTTTTTGTTTATACTGTGGCATCATTCTAGGTGAGGGTAATATGCTGCTCAAGGCTAAGGACATACCTTCCTGGGACACATAATCAGAGATCTAAATCATGTCTCTGTTCATATAGTCCAGCGAGGTACATCTCAGGTCATTCAGTCCAAAATGAACTATGACAGAGTCATAGTGGTACTTGTTGCTGAGAGACCTGAGTGCATGTGTGATCTGATGAATCCTGGCACCAGACAGGCAGCTGACCATGACTTTCTCCGTATTTAACATGGTGAGTAGGATGTCTGTGTGTCTCACTATGGAGTCTCCAGTGACAATAAAATTAGTTCTTTTGAGTTTTATGCCTTAAGTCTTGGTAGGTGAGACACTGATGTTACTATGTTTCTTGGGTGCTATGGGAACTGTGTTAGTTGCAGCTGTCTTTTGTTTTGGAGGTCTCTGGTGTTTCAGTAAGTTGTTTGAGAGAACCCTTATATATGTTAATTCATGTGCTGGGTGCATACTATGTATATGAGTAGTGGTACTATGTGCATGAGTAGTGGTGGGGGAGTTGACAACCTCTCCAGTGTTACTGTTTCGAGTGCGAGAGAGTAGGGATTCAAGATTCTTGGTGTAGATACATCTCTCACACTCTGTACTAGCAGGAGTTATTAGTAGAGGGTTGTCAGTGTACATAAGGCAGTTGCCTCAGGAGACACAAGTCAACAAGGGTAGCAGGAGAAACAAGGGTAGTCCAACTGTTCATAATGTTAGATTTGATGAACTGTTATCACAAAGGGGGTACTTTGGGTGCACTGTAAATGGACATTTCTCATGGGGTTTTTGTCTGGTGGTTTAATAGGTCACAGCTCACTAGCATTACTTCTTAGACCGGAGAGGTACTAAAGATGAGGACTACACTAATGTACTACAGCCGTATCTAAGGGAAAAGGTGTGGGAATTTCTTAAGACCGAATGTGTATCAGATCCTTTCATTGTAGAACTGTGAAGAATGTGGACTTTTATTTAAGAGTCAAAATGAGGAACATTCCTCATAATGAGGTACACTTGAGGGCATGAGCTGCACAGAGAATTGTGAACAGACTACCAATCATAGCCAATGTGTTAATGTGTTTGAGAACTAAATTCAAGTATTTTGCCTTGAGAGCAAAGTAAAGAAAAAAATAACACAAAATACCTTCTTACCTAGCTGGGCAGGTTGGCCTGTCTGGTTGGCTGTTGATATTGCTGAGAGGTAAATTATTTCTTACAGAACAGCTGAGTGAGAATTGTTGTAAACTTCTGAGTCACAGTAAACATTTCTGAATGCTGTTGCCCAAGCAGTTTATTACATGAGTGCTTTGGGCTACAAGGTGATACAGGGATGTTGAGAGGAGATCGCTTTAATAAGTGGTGATGGAGAAAGGTAGAGGCAGTATCAAGACAGTGAAAAAACTCCGTATCTGTTAACAATGATGGACATTGATAGGAAGCTGTGATATTTATTGTACCCTCCTGACCTTGATTATACTGGTGATGGAGAGCTTCCTTTATGGGTTCCTATTACGTGATCGAACTTCAAGTTCGAACCCTATATAATCGAAACCATATAGTCGAACTTGCAGAAGTTCGAACATGGAAAAAAAAATAAAACATGCAACAGTAAACTAACTGTTGCAAGAAGGGGGGCAAGCCCCCTGAATCCCACACGTGGGGGACTGTGCCCCCTGCACCCCCATTCTTTAAATATACCTACTCCGAGTGCGGTCTCGAAGTAGGTATATTTAAAGAGCGGGGGTGTGGGGTGCAGGGGTGCTTGCCCCCCTGCTTGCAACAGTTAGTTTACTGTTGCATATTTTATTTTTTTATTTCCATGTTAGAAGTTTTTAAACTTCGAACACGCAAGTTCAATATTGTCATGTTCGAAGTTTCAAAACTTCCATCACGTAATAGGAACCCTTCCTGGATTTATGTTGTCTTCAAACTTGCTGCAGAATATTACTAAGGACATACTTCTCCTTTAATTAGTAATGATGATCATTTGAGGTTAGTTTACTGATTCTGGTAATGAGGCACCAGAAGAAGTAGCAAGAATCAACAAAACCAACCTTGAATGCTTTTTCTGAAATCAGCTTGTCTGTGTTTCTGTTGCAAAGTTTTCACTCTTCCTCCTTATTTTTTACGTTTTAGAGCAACTGAATGAAAAGCATTTTTATTAAAAAATCTTTTTTTTTACTTATATTTTTACTTAAAAAACTAAAAAAGGTGAGAAGTCAGCAATGTAGGCAACACCTGCATCCAGTGGGAAGCAATCATTATGCAGTAGACAGTACTTCAGCAGTCTGGAAAGCTTACGGCATTGAGGAGAGTGACAGAATCAAAGGTGGGAAGTCAGCAATACAAGCAACACCTGCATCCAGTGGGAAGCAATCATTATGCAATAGGCACTACTTCAGTGCCCTGGACAGCTCAGTGCATCAAGGAGAGTGACAGAACCACAGAGAGACAGAGCCACAAAGTCAATTTCAATAAAAGGCATTCTAAAATAAAATAACATTCTAATAATAATTAATTAGTGACCATACTATTTTATTTGCATTATATTAAATGTCTTAGCAGCTGGGCCAGTGAGTTTCTACCTTCTGTTGGAGTCTATTTTATTAAAAAGATATAGATTTTAGGTATTTTATTTTGTGTCATGGCCTCTTTAAGCTCAAATTCAGATACAGCATCCCATACAGTCCATTTTTTGGTATGAAGTTCTGTTTCTGATCTCTACTTGTTTACAGTTCCATATTTTTAATCTCTGTAATCATTTTTCACCTTCTTTATTAATGGATGCCTTTGGTTTCTATTTCATAGTTATAGCTTTCTTAGCTACTGTCAACACTATGTTTTATTTAACATTTGTTGATCGGGAAAGTCCAACTAGGACACAGCCCATTTTCAGCAGAGGCCCGGGGAGAAACACTCCAGACGCATGTCTTTGGAAAGTGGGAGGAAACCGGAGTACCTGGAGGAAACCCATGCGAATGCAGGGAGGACATGCAGAAACTGCACAGAAGGCACCCCAGTCGAGAATGAAACCGGAGAACCTCTTGCTTTGAGGTGATCTGTGATGCTTTCTCTTCTATGGTACATGTTAGTCTACACCAACTCTACAAAAGCATTGTACTGCGGTTAAGTTCTCTTCCAAGTGTAAGATGTATCATATTATTCATGTAATTTGTGTACTAGTCTTGTAGAAGTATAAAAATATTTGTGTAAAATTTCCATGGAATAAATTCTACATTTTCTACATTTGGTTGCATATTTGGGATTAAAACATGTTTTCATCCACTGATCATCTGTGATATCTTTATTTAATTATTCACTTGGTGCTATTTTTGTCTTTATAAGGTAGCGTCTTCTCAAATCTAAAATTGCCTTACATGCTGTACTTATTACTGTTTTCTGGTCTGCCATTTCTATTCTAGGCTCAGTTATAAAATCTATTTGTTGTTTAACAAGATTACTATCTGACCTGTATATATCTTCTTTGAACTCTAATATTAGACATGTATATGCAAGTTGATCTGAGTTCAGTAATCCCAAAATTTGTCTAGCTTCATCCAATTTTATTACCTTATCTTCTTTTAGCATTTGCTCCCCAAATCTCAGCCCTTTGTTGTTTCTTCGCCAAATGCTCATGACATTCTCTCCTCTGGCTTTCCTATACACATGCACGCACACACACACACACACACACACACACACACACACACACACACACACACACACACACACACACACACACACACAGACACACACACACACACACACACACACACACACACACACACACACACACACACACAAAGACACACACACATATATATATATATATATATATATATATATATATATATATATAGGGTCTATATTAAATAAGCGAACGCTTATTCATTGACCCTAGATCAGTGAATGCTGAAAATGCCGAACATTTGGAACAGCGATTTTTTTTCCCAGGGAAATGCATAATAGTACCTTTGGGAAGTCAGCCACCCAAGGAAACCATCTCAAGGAAAATACATTCCTAAGAGTAGAACCAGTAGTCAGGGATTTGGGTATATATGTACATAGTAACATATGTCTAGGGTAGTGAGGAAATCATTTTATGTCGCTCAAGGCACATGCAACAACTGGAACAGCCACAGAGGTTCTTCACAAAAAGAATATATGGAGTAAACAGCATGTCCTATGCAGATCACCTCAAAACCCTATCTCTTCATTGTATTTCCTATTGTGAGGTGATCTATGAATAGCAAAAAAGGCATCCTTGGATTCCCCTCTTATGGACCTTTTGCATATCTGAAAAATGAAGCTCAGTTTAGTTATTTAAACTTTACTTGTGAAATAAATAGGACATGTTGGAGGGACTGGTATGTATCTCAGAGAATTTTCCTTCTCTGGAACAGGATTTCCATTCATGTGAAGCAGAGCTCATCCCTAATCCTACTCAAGAAAAACCTGGACCAGTGGTTGGGAAATTTGTAATACAGCCCTGGTGTAGCACCTATGTGTCTAATGGACTGAGGCAGCTTGTAAATCTTGCCCTAGTTTACATATACCCGTTAAATAGTCTCTAAGACACACAGACTTGTGGGATACAACTGAGATACTTGACTAGGTTTATCAAAGCCCCAATGATCATTAGCTTAATATAAACTTCTAAACCTATGAACCTTGGAGGAGATACAGCTCCATGCACTGAGGTGAATTTCTTAGTAGCCATGTCTTGAAGACATAGTAAGTGGGTTATGATTAAAGACCCAATACTAATCTCTTATGTCATATCCTGGAATAATATATAATATAATATATTATCTGCAAAAAGGGATATTTTCTTTTTAGCATTTCTCTAGTTATATCAAATTATGTTTGTTTTCTTATGTCCTTGGTTAGTGGCTCTAAATATAAAGCAATGATAAATGGTGAGAACAGGCAGCCCTGTCTAGTTCCTCTTGTAAAGCTAAATGCTTTAAACAACTCACTACTACACTTCACCTTAGCTTCAGCTCATTTGTAGATATTAAATATTAATGTTATCCATGATTGTTGAAACCCAAATGCTCAAGGGAGTTTCTCATAAATTCCCATCTCACTCTGTCAAATGCTTTTTCAGCATCCAAACCTATTAACATTAATATATTATTAATATCCAGTGCATCCTTTTAAACCATAAGGGTTCTGTTAATATTGGGAAATGTTTGCCTACTTTATATAAATCTACACTGAACCAGGTCTGTTATTTTTGGCAATATCTTAGCTCTTCTTTTTCCCAAAAATCATTATAAACACTTGGTAGTCTTGATTCAGAATTGAAATGGGTCTATGTGATCCTGGATACAAGGGATCTTTCCACTCCTTTAGTATAACTACCACTACTGCGTCTTTCAAAGCTATGGTCACATCCCCACCCAGCCAGACTTTTATTATCTCCTGCTTCTTCCACACTTATATTGCAATTTCATCACTGCCAGAGTTTTTCCGTGTATTCTGTTTCCCATTGCTTCCTTAACTTTAATTACTTTTATTTTTTATGTTGATACCCCTCTTTCTGAGAAAGCTGTCATTGTCTGAAATATGTTAGTGTTTCCTGTGTGTTATTCTTAACCTCTACATCTTTTTTATATAGTATGCTGTAATAATTCACCATCTGTTCGTACATTTTCCTATGTCAAATTCTACCCTGCCATTCTCATAATTCATAATTTTAATTATTATCCTTTCACCATTCTGTTGCCTTAAGCATTGAGCTAACAATTTGGGTTGTGTAGGGTTATTGTCAACAAAATAGTTTTGTTAAAAAAGCTGATCTACATCCATTCCTGTTTTCTAAATACTCCTGCACAGATATTCTCACTTCTTTCAACTGCTCTTCAACCTGTTTTGTTCTATTTATTCTTTTTTTGCTTCTGTAAATTTCTTACTTTCTTTAAGCCATCTGGATACTCACTGTGGCTGTAATTGTATTTCATTTGCTTTCATTGTCACTACATTTTTAGTCTTCAGTTTACAAGTAACCCCGTTTTTGCACAGGCTTTACTGTTTAAGTTCAAATCTAATACTATTCAGTTAAATTTGTTCTACCCAATCATTAAATAACTTCCTTTTCAGAAGGAATACAGGAAAATGCCAATGTTTGTCAAAATATACTTGTGCACAAACCTTAATATGTATAAGTATGTGGTCTGACACTGTCACTAGATGTGTTTTCATGGTTTTTATCATATTATTATATTCTTTTGATAAGTAACTTCTGTCTAATCTTCCATGGGAATCATATTTCACTGAAAAAAATGTCTTCATTCTACTGAATTCTGTCTTATTTCCAATGCATCCATAAGATGAAATACATGTATATATTTCCCTAAGTATTCCCCTCCTATGGTATTCTCCAGTATAATGACTCTCCAGAGCAAGCTTCCTTATTTCCAGTAAGCTATCCAACTCCTCATACTATTCATAAATCTTTAATGAAAGGCTACAACTTCTTCCATAATATTCTTTATATCTTGTCTCACTATTTTGGTGGAATATATAGTACAGCCAGTGTAATTTGTGCACCCTGCAAACAGTCTCTCACCATTATAAAATTGCCCTGCATGTCCTTGATATATTTCTCAGGTTTTACTCCTATACCATTTTCAATTAATATTGACTCCTTTCTTTCACTTTCTTTCATTTCAGAAAAGAAACCCTCCTTCCCATTTTCCTTTGCAAAAGTCTCACGTTCTCTATAATTCAGGTGTGTTTCTTTAACATTATTAGTTGTGCATTACTATTGTAAATATAGGTCAGCACCTACTCTTTTTTTAAATAAGTCCATTTATATTCCAAACCAGTAACTCAGAATGTGCCTCTGCAATGATTATATTTTATTCTACTTAATGTATATGTCTTGTATGTCTGCTGCAAGCTGTTCCATTACAGTCTGGTCTGCTTTTATTACTTTTTTGCCCCTTTATAAATTTTCTGTAGCACTGTCTCGACTGAAGCTGATCTCTTATTAAAACACACAATTCCTTTCCAGAAAGACATAAACAGCATATTAACTATATACATTGATTTACAAAGCCATAGAGATAATGCTGTATATAAGCATCTGTATAAATGTTTCCCCAGTGCTCTCTATCATTCAAACTTTGCTAGGCAAAAGAACAAGTATTATACATCACTGCTCTGCTTATTTTCTTGTCTGCAGCATTTTGTTTTTAAAGTTGCCCCTTTATTCTTGTATTGTTGGATAGCAAGTATCAGAGACAATGGCATATCAGTCTTGCAATGTAGCACAGCTTGTCACGGAAGCTAAATTAATTTCCAAGAGCACTAGTCTGTACATACTTCATTCTGAAGCTTGATAACAAATATGATAAGAAAACAAAAAGTGGTAGTTATTTTCTCATTGGTAGTTACAGATATAAATGGTTCTAATTTTTTTTCTAATATGCATGTTTCACATTTTGCTTACATCAAACTCCTGGATTTAATTACCTCTTTCATTGTTTTCAGTGCATTATTTTGTGAATGTTGATATCTAGTCTATTTTCAGTTAACATTTAACATTGCTTTCATCCATACACTTAGTGCATGCAATACCAGAACTAACTGTGTACTGCATTATCTATTGATTTCCATCACATAATGTATTAGTTTCCTTTTTCTTTTATCAATCATTTTCTTCTCTCCCCCTCCATTCTGCACTGCCATAGTACTGTTATTAAAAGCAACATAAAGAAAGTTTGCAGTTTGAAAACAGGGACTTTTGTTAGACATACTGTCTATGTCTCCCCATTCAGTTAAATATAAATTTTCATTTTAAGTAAAATTGTGAATTATAATTAATACAATAGTTATTTTATGTCCAGGACTTACTGATTTGTATCAGTTTATAGTTGTTGTTGTTTGTCTTTCGGCTTTTCCCGGTTAGGGGTCGCCACAGCGGAACTCTGGTCCGCTAATGATTGGCAGTTGTTTTTTATGGTGTCAAGTTGCCAGCCCAATGCCCAGCCTTCAATGAATGCCCACTCGACCGTGGGGAGGACATGCAGACTCCACACAGAAGGCACTCCCAACCCAAGCATCGAATGGGAGAACCTCTTGCTGTGAGGCAACAATGCTACCGCTGCACCACTGCGGATGATCATTCAAAATGTAATTCATATTTTATGCCATATAAACAGTCATCCTTTTAAATGGTGCTCTCATTCACTGTAAGCAATGCATTGCCTTCTTCTAAGGAGTATTCCACTCTTTTAAAACTGTTTCATCTTTCTTGTTTTAACCATCACCTTTTTTGGAAAACAGGGAAGGATTTTGCAGGAAGTCTCTCTCTTGAAGTGTCCATAATTTGATTTACTACATCTGCTGATAGACTGCTTGCATCCCCAATATTTTCTCATGCCTCCAGCTGGTGTTTTCTCTTTGCCAGTTCTTTTTGTGCCTGTCAATGGCCTTTGCAGGGTTTTAATCTAAGTGAATAGAAAACTTGAACTAAAGTAGGATACAATAACTTGAAATAAAGTTCCAATTCTCAGCAGTCTTATAGAAGGAAGAAAAGCATTTTTGTTCATTTGGGTTTGCAATGAAAAGTCATTATTTACATAAACTCTTGTGTCTGCAGCCTTTAATATTGTTCCCCTTCTTTCACAAAATAGAAGGCATTTCTTCCTTTAGTTAATATGGCTGCAGTTTAATTAGTATATGTTTCAGCTGCTTTCTCAGTCTGAAATTAGGAATATTTATTCTATGTACTCTTTTTAGTCTAATATCATCACTAGAAATGTACTGAGGCATTTTTTCATCTTAAAGTTTTTGCAATCCTTCCCTACAGTCTGTTCTGGTACTAATGTTAAAGATCAAATGCAAAGGTTGTTTTAACACTTCATTTTGCTGCAGTTATGTTATCAACAGATAAAGTGGGCTTTCTGATTGTAAATATGTTGCTTTTTACTTTAGGTACATCAGTGGAGCAGTATTTATTATGATTAAAACAATATGGTTTTTATGTTATATATATGGAACAGTTGTCCATTTACTTCCTGATTCTGTGCCATCTGGTGGCACCTTCTGATGATGTCATAAGGTGAAACATTATGTAATTCAATACCTCAAGGTATTGAAATAAACTGAATAGGGTCTTGCTATGCCAGGAACAGGTACCAATAGTCTAAAGGAATCTGTATTGTTTCTCAGTACCTATTCTGAACATAACCCAAACTAACCTGAGGACTTAGCTGAGTTTGGCTGATGCTGTTTATCACTACAGCTTCACATATATGCCAGATTTGGTATTGCCAGAAAGGAGCCAGGTCTGACATGTAGGTAGAACAGCATGTCCATGAGGCTTTCAGGTGCAGGAGCTTTACCTGTGGGGTGGCATGGTTGTAATATTTGCATTCTCCTATTTTTGGTGAGGCACAGTGTTGCAGGGCATTTATCCTACCAGAGAATCAAATCTATTTTGGAGAAGAAAACTCTGAAAGTCATCCCCACAGGAGTTTGGAGAATGGCTCACAGTACATAATACCATGCATGTGCATGGTCCCATGCTCTTTGTCTGACTACTGAAACCTGCACTACAGCAGCAGTTGTATATGGAACACAGTACTGCAGGCAATCTGGCTTCATAGCAAGCATTTTCTGCAGTACGCAATCCCAAATACAGTGGGAGCTCCAAGAAATTTAGTCAATTTAATGAACAGTTTTTATTCCAGCACTAATCCAGTCAATGTATAAGATAACCATACTTTATTGCAGGCTATCATTGCAGTGGTTTACATATCCTTGATTTTATTCCTAAGAGTGATCATCCTATGGTAGACAACTGTTTATGACAGTATTGTATCTGCGTTACTGCATCTTATGCCAATCATTATATGCTTTATTATGAAGTTTATCCTGTTCTATTTCTCTTTTATTACTTTTTATTTTAATATAAATGTATTTAATTATTTAATGGTTTATTGTCTGATTGCTTGACTAAGTGACTGCTTGCTTGTGCTGCAGTCTGTGTTACTTTATGTATTGGAATCTGCTACACAGTATAGAAAACATGCCTACTCACTGCAAGCTACTACTTATTGCATCCTATTTAATTTACTTATTATTACTCCTTACCATATAACCAAAATGCAGAAGCACATGACCTAGAATAAGGAAGTACCTGGCAGTTGCTCAGCATACAGGAAATCTATTCACAAATTTATTAAACATGGGACCATTTGTAAGTAAAAATAAAACAGCATTATGATCAGAAAGAGGGCAGAGAATTATCAAAATTTATCATCAATTTTATTTTGTAGCTCAACTGATGCATAAACTCTATAAATTGTTGTTTGTGTACTATATACATAATAATGAGTGTAAAACAAAACAAAAAAAATCTTTTTTTCCCCCCAGAAGCTAACATTACATCTTTGAAATGTGGATTCTATGTCGATTTTTAATAATCTTGCTGATGCTTGGAGCTTTAGTTTTTTTTTTGTAGCACTACTGTCACACTTTCCTAAAACACAATTAAAATTACCACTTAAAATTAGTTTACCTTTCATTTTATTTAATACAATATCTAGATATTATTTGGCTGCTTTTGCTTAAATTACTGGAAGCCAATACATATCTGTAATAATAAAAGCTTTCTTGCTATATTCTAAAACTGCTTGGGGTAACACTCCTTCTGTGTCAGTATAGGTAACTAAAATTCCCAGCTGTCTTTCATAACAGAGCAGTACCACTCCTTTTTTCTTTGAATGTAGAGGCAGTTAGAAACTCATATTTATTATTATTCATATACTTGATGCCATCTCTAATAAGTTAATTCCTTCTAATAATATTAAATTAGTTTTATTGAGATTAAGTAATTTAAAAAAAGTCTCTCATTCTATTTCCACTGTTGATGCCATTTATGTAACTGATAGTACATTCAATGTATACATTTTCACTGATAACATTTCAAAACACTTTAGCCATAAGTTATCAATTAAGTGACTGCAAGAATCAGAATGTGTGACATATTTAATTTTAAGTTGAAGCAAAATTTTTTAGGAACATATAAGTAATAGAACTACTTAAGCAAACAACATAACCTACTGATATAAAAGAAAAAAAACCCAATGTGGATACTTACATTCTTAGTTGAGTTTAGCCCCTCTGAAATAACTAACACTTTCCAAACCAAACTTTGATCTGTATTAATAAAAAGAACTAAAGCTAATTAAAAAACTTAACAGCTTATGTCAATAAATTGGATATATTAGTATATTAAGAGACATTCCTATGTTACTTTAGTACTCCTTTCAAAATTAAGTTGAACGCTTTTGAAATTTAATAATATTTAATTAACTTACATAAATAAGATATGTAGTTGGAGCTTTTCATATTCTGAATTCTTCTTATTTCAAAATTCTTAAAGTTCTTGAAGATTTTGTTTCATGCTGATTATTAAAGAAAGTTCCATATAATCAGTTGTAAAGTGAATAATTTTACTATTTTAGCTTTATATAAATTATAAGAATAAATGAACAATTATAACAATTATTATGTGTGTCACATACCCCAAAACAGACCATTAATAATAAATAAAACCTTCCACATTTGTTCTATTACTAAAACCTGAAATTAATTGTTTTCTTGTTCAAAATAAATACTGAGTAAAACTTGCATTTGTGAACTTATTAACTAAAACAAATATCTCATCTAAGACGGTGGTGTAACCCAACAAAATTCCAGCTAGGCTTATAAATACCTTCAGTCAGATAGACTAGTACCTACCTGTGAACCTATGAACCTATAAATAAAGGATTTATTAAACAAGATTCACAGACATAAGTTTCTATTAATATGCTTCAGGATACAGGAAAAAAATAACAGTGAAGTATGCATTATTTATATTAAATAGAGTAAAAATGGTCATTGACTTCAGTTCGGAGATATAACCTCACATATTGATCCAGAGAAAAGGTCTTCTGCTCACTCTCCTCCTCACATAACACAGTGTCCTGTATCCAGTAGCAGAAACTTCCCAATTTGTCTTTTCAGTGCTAGAAGAATACAACAGCAGTACCAGTAAATGTTGATCACACAAATAAATTCATTTTCTTTTGAGTTGCTGAAATGGTCCCAAGGAAGTCTATCTGATATCTAGAATACTTGCTTATTTAATAATAAAACAATCCAATTTAAAACCAAACATTTCCTTATGGAGATCAATGAATACATTATCTTAAATAATACCAATCTGGTTGATCAAAGGATATTATGGGAGCATTTAAAATTTTATTTGCATGACAAAATTAAAACTGGGTCTGGTAAAAATTAAGTAATGGGATACATATATCAAATTATTACAAGAGAAATTAAAACAATAAAACATACAGGTCCAAAAAAGGTATAAAGAAAGTATTGTAAATAGTCTGCTTTCCCTTTTCTCCCCTTCCTAACATTTGTACTTGTACTGCCATCACAAGACTCAGATACTATGTAACCACTGAAACACTCATGTCATCACATGACTCACATGCTATATAACCAATGTACCACATCATGTCTCTGATTTATAATGTAACTGTATCTTTGAATCTTAATATTACTCTGTTGTATCTTAATGTTTACTATGTAATGTGGAGCTTTTCTCCCCAGGCCTCCACTGAAAATGGGCTTCTGAGCCCAGTGGACCTCCCCGGTCATCAAAGTGAAATAAATAGATAAATAACTAAATAAATAAATTGAGGAAGCCAAAGAGACTACTAAATAATACTAGGAGGTTCTGGTACATAAAACTGACCCACTCCTATAAAGAGTTAAAATGCATCCATATGCATCCACACCAAGAGAGCTACATAGATTAGCTAACAGATCTAAATTAATGAATAAAACAAACCAAGTCTAATACATTTTAAACCCAGTTACATGAAAAAACACTTCAGAATTAGAAGAAATATCCTTAATTTTCAACAAGCATGCTGAAGAACTAAGTAAATTAAAACAAGAGAATGATGAAAATGTAAATACATTTCTACTTGATAATATAGAAAATAATATTAAAAATGACATTTCAACAAATGAAATCACAAAGCAGTTGAAGGATCTTAAAATAATAAAGCTGCTGGTTTGTATGGATTGATTTCAGAAATTTATAAACTGCTACCTCCAAATATAATTTTACTATTGAAAAAGTTATTTTTAGCTGTACAAAAGGGCAAAAATATTCCACCTTTGTGGAATTATTCACGAAACTTTCCAGTTCTAAAACCTGGTAAGAATCCTTTGTTCATATAGACTTACTATTGAGTATAACAAGTCCAAAAACAGATAATACACGCCAAAAAATAACGGACTCCACTGACAAAAGATCACACCCTCACTGAAGATTATAACTTCTTTATTCCAACACACAATTGATTAAGCACTTTCATCCACAGGAATGTGGACTTCATCAGAATAAAGTCCACATTCCTGTGGATGAAAGCGGTGCGATCTTGTGTCAGTGGAGTCCATTATTTTTGGCGTGTTTATCTGTTTTTGGACTTGTTATTTGTTGTATTCACGCCTATAGTGATTATTTCATTAACTATTGAGTATATTGTATTTGATTTTATTACACCTAATAGACTAAAAGATATGTCTAATTTTCTTACAGACAAACTCAAGATAATACTAAAACAATTATAACCATGATAATGTTTGTTCAAAAATAAATGAAAATTAACAACAATTATCCTAGACATAAAAAAAAAGGATTTTGATTCAGTATATTGGTCATATATTTTAAGATCAGCAGAATTATATGGATTTCCTGAGGAATTTTTCTCATTGATTAAGAGCGTATGGACTATATGTTTCAGATTGTTATAAATTCAATAAAAGAACTAAGCAGGATGTCTTCATTATCCTCTTTCATTTGCACATGTGATAGAGCCCTTTCCAAATGTTATAAGAAATAACAAACATATTGAGGGTTTTAATAATCATGATACTTACTCTTCTAAAATGTTATTAGTGAATGATATT
Source organism: Protopterus annectens (assembly GCF_019279795.1). Lineage (NCBI taxonomy): Eukaryota > Metazoa > Chordata > Ceratodontiformes > Protopteridae > Protopterus > Protopterus annectens. The sequence continues at coordinate 1,958,650,620 of NC_056725.1, forward strand.
GTTTTGACAGTGAGAGATGTTAATAACACCATGAAAGAAGTACATGAAACAAATATTTTCAAAAGATATCTAAAATGAAATTTAACACTGAAAAAAACAGAATTCCCATTAACCAAAAGCTAGCAGGAAATGATTTAAAGAATTGCAGTCTGGGCTCTGTGAAAACAAGTATTCATTCTAGATATGATTGTAAAATATAATTGTAATATGATTATGAAAGCAATTATTAAAATAACAACCAGATGGAATAGCGTGTTTTAATATGAAGATAGATTATTTCTTATTATTATTTCCCAGATATGTTGTATATTATTAACTCTATACCTGGGAGTTATTAAAGGGCCTAGCATGAGTCATATGGCTCATGCTGAAAAGGCCTTGCTCTCATGACATGCCAATTTGCAATTTAGAAACATGTTATCCAAGACAAGATAACACCTCATTATTGGCTATTTTACATGGCTCTGTAGCACAGTTACTACTGTACTGTGCAGATCATTGATGATCTGCAAGTCCTAATTTTGTTGGTGCTATTACAGCACTTCCAATTAGAGTAATCCCTCCCCCACCCCCATACCTGTACCATAGTCATGGTAGGTAGACAAATGTGGCTTACTGGTCATGCTCAAGATTGCAGTATGGTGAATATGACTATGCTGATCTACATAGCCAAACCATTTCTTGAATGTCTTTGTTTGTAGATGAATTCCTTGAGGCAGTTCCAGGGTACTGATTGCCTGGCTAATTAACATATGACTCTCCCCTGGAAAGCCTAATTAGCATTCAGCATGGCTTTGAGTCCAGCCCATATGCAGGCTGTATGTCTTACTGATAGAACACCCTGCTACAGCATGTTAGGATGGATGCTGAATTACATAAAGGTACTGCAATATGTACACAGATGTGTATACATCACATTACCTTCATGAATCCCAGCCATTATCATGAATGCATGTTATTTGTCATAATATAAAGAGTTTCATCAAACTAAGAGCAGTTTTGGCTATTACCATCTGCTTTTTTTCATCTCTGCTCCATCACATTGCTATCAGTTTTCCTCTTAGTTTTCAGTTATTCTCCCTTTTTATTCACTTTTTCTTTTTCTTGTTAATGTACTAGACATCATGGACCATCAGCTACCAGTTTCAGTAAACAATTTACAGTAGTTTGTAGGCTTTTGCTAATTTATACTGGTCACTGCTCAGAGCTTTTTTTTATCTGCTTACACTGTTGCTGCCATCTTGGAACCAAATCACTTGCTTTTATAGCACAGAGCAGTGGTGTTCAGTTTTTGATGCCAGGGAGAAGTAGCAAATCTCAATGGAGTTTGTTTGAAATGCAGAAAAGTTATTTTTTTGATTCAGCAGTTATAATTGGGAGGCCATAGTTTAGACCGGCTATGAAAATGTTTTTCCAATAATGGCTTATCTGCCTGATGGGAATAGGAAATAAGAGATTTTTTATATGCCTGACAGAGTTTGCTGGATTTCTGTTCTAGTTTTCTGGATGTGAAGTTGTATGTTTAGGGGTGAGCCTAACAAAATGTTGAGGAATTTAAGGGATGGTGTGGCTACTAGCAGTTACTGGTAGCGGTTAAGAATATAGCAGTCAGCATAGCTAATCATCTCATGCAGTGAAAAGCATCATGGGAAAATTGTGTAGGCCTGTATTAAATAAGATGGTAATTCAACTCATTCTACTTTAAACTAAACTACATTTTCTGTCAATCAATGACCCCAAGATACCAGACATATACACATGTTCTAATCTTCTTTGGGATGATCAGTCAACTATAGCTGAGTCATGATCTACTAAAGAATCAACCTATACTTATGGAGCAGCAGTTTCTTGGTAGCTTCATGGGGAAAGACAATTAGAAAAAAGACACTAGTATAATAACTTTGAGCAAAATCACATAAGGGACTGGCCGCACATCCAATTTTTAAAGAACAGAAAGTCAGAAGATTGTAAAAAATGAATTCAGGTTTCTACAAAATAATAAAGGGTTCATAGGTGTTTACTAGGCTATTGACCACAAAGGCCTAAGCCTAGCCATGCATCCCAAATCTCTGACAAGTTCTGATACCCTTGATAAGTGTAAGCAGGGACCTGGGAGATGAACTATTTACAGGTTGCCTGCATCCATTAGAGACACAGGTGCAAAATCAGGGATGAATTTCTGGTTCCCATCCAATTGTCCACATTGCACTTGAATTGGCTTAGGGAGGAACTCTGCTTCACATGGATGGGGAGCCTGTTCCATAGATGGGAGTAGTCTCTGGGATACATACCTGTCTCTACAGCATGTCCTATTTATATCACAGGCAAGGTTTAAGTGTTTAGCATGGGTAATTCTGGTGCTGTTTATTTTGTGGATATGGAGGAGGTCCATCAGAGTGGGGTCTGACAATGCCCTGTATGCCAGGCATAGATCTCCCCTCAAAAGCCTGTAGGAGACAGAATACAGGGATAGGGCTTAGAGGCAGTCTGCATATGACATTTACTTACACCCTGTATTCTTTCAGTAAGGAACCTCTGTGGGCTTTCCAATTGTTGGATATGCCTGGTTAGGTACATACCAAAGGGACATTGTATTCAATGATAGGTCTGATGAATGTCGAATACAGTGGAACAATGACTTCCCTGGACTTAGATGCCATACCTTTGTTTATAAGTTGCACAACATAGAATGATTCCCTCACTACTGTAGACACATGATGGTCAAAGGCTAGATTACTATCTATGTGTGTTCCTAAGTCTCTGACTACTAGGTCACCTCTAAGGGGTGTGTTGTCAATATGATAGTTACCAGGGATGGATGACTTCCCAAGGGATACCATTATGCCTTTCTTGGCATTTTGTTTTAGCCCATGACTCTGACACCATTTGTTTGTCTGTGTCAGCCCCTCCTGGAGGACATTTGTGTCAATATGGGATTCAATGACAGCTCCTAATATGCAATCATCTGCAGATTTAGTCAGCCAGAAACCAGTGACATTGGCCTTGACTTCTAAGAAGTAAATGCAAAAAAGGAGCGGTCCAAGGACTGATCCCTGAAGGCCTCCACTTGTGACAGCCCTCTTTGTAGAGGTGAAAACGACACCCCAATTCTAACTTCCTGGGTCCTGTCTGTGAGCCAGTTGGCTATCTCCCGGGTGACATACACAGTTGTACCTAACCTCTTGAGTTTCGCAGCAATGCCCATGTGGGGTATTGTGTCATATGCCTTCGCCAGGCCAAGGTAGGCAGTGTGAACCATTTTTCCCCTCATCCAGTACTTTGGTTACCTTCTCGAAGAAGTCCTGTCGGTTGAGTATGCATAATCTGCCCTTGACAAAACCAAATTGGGTTGGATCCAGTGTCTGGAGGTTTATTATATTTCTGTTGATCATCTCCATGATTAATCTTTCCATGGCTTTACATATAAGACCAGCTTTAATTAATACTGGTATTAAAGAATCTTATCATGTAATTTGCACAGGGTAAGACAACAGTCATGTTAACATTTACTTTCCTTTGGGATCATACATGGACCATAGCTGAGTGAAAATATAGCACATGATAACTAATAGCCTCATGGTTAATTAGCTAACAGTTAAAAGTAAACTTCAAAGCATGAAAACAAGTAAAAAGACAGCGGTTGAAGCTTTGAGGGAACCACAAAGCACATTGGTCTTAAAGTTAAATTTCGAAGAACAACACAGCTACACATAACCCACAATGCAAAGGCATCAACTCTTTTTTTCCTTATTGTGTAACTGGGGTCATGTTGTCACATCAACAGTGACCAAATCACCTAGAGTCAATGTTCATACCTCATTGAAATGTAAACAAAGCTCACTCAATGCAATGTCTGACTAGTTCTACATTATAGCAATAACCCACGCCTGGGTGTGGGTAATGCGGGATTTAACCACGGTTGGCGTGGTTTGGTCCCGAAGCCCGAGGACCAAACAAAGACAACCGTGGTTAAATCCGCATTACCCACACCCAGAAGTGGTTATTGTTATTATAATGACATTATTTAAGAAAAGAAATAATTACTTTTCTTAAATAATGGCATTGTATAATGCCTCTTTGCTGCCCTTACGCAGCTGTCTGGTATTCAGCGGCAGTTCTGATGTACTGCACATGCCTACGCAGTACATCAGAGCTGTGGGCAAAAGCAACGGAGAACGCAAGATCTCCGTTGCTTTTTACTGTTTCGCTATGTTAAATGGGTTTAACATAGCGAGACAGCTTTAAAATAAGCAACAGAGATCTCCGTTACTTATTTTAAAGCTGTCTCGCTATGTTGAACCCATTTAATATAGCGAGACAGGTTTAAAAAAAAAAAGCAACGGAGATCGCAAGATCTCTGTTGCTTTTTACACACTGTGTCGCTATGTTAAAGGAGTTTAACATAGCGAGCCAGCTTTAAAAAAAGCAACGGAGATCTGTGTTGCTTTTTTTAAACCTGTGTCGCTATGTTAAACTCTTTTAACATAGCGAGATTAGTTTATACTAACGGAAAAAGTCCAGGCGACCAGACCTTTTTCCGTTAGTATATTGAGGGATTTACAACGGGCACGCTGGTTGGGCTGGCCAATCAGCGTGCACGTTTTAGAGGAAGAATTGTATAATAATCAATTTTATATGGTACCAGATAGTCTCTAATTGCAATCTGCAAAGTCCAAGGCAGCAGTAACATACATGTTTCATCCTCTTTTTGGGATTATCCAGGTACCACAACAAAGTCTTGTGAAAAGAATGGACTTGTCTGTTTTTTAACTTGCTCACTTTACACATCTCAAATAGAACAATGCAATGTAATTCAGCAGTTTAGATTAAATAAATAAAATGAACCCTTATATATGCAAAACACATTATAGAGTCTGTCATCAGAGCATAACTATTACAGTAATAATTTTAACTAATTAGCTCTAGTTCAGCAAACTGCTAATATCCAGTGATCAAAAAGATCTAATAAGAGCAGTTATATGACTGGAATGTCAGACTTTTGATGGAGGCTGACAGCACTTATACATAGAATCATACATTAATTCCTGTATAATTAAATGATTTAGCACAGGGAACTTAACAACTGCAAAATGACTGTCTTTTGTGAGGTTATGAACATACACATTAATGTAGAGAGGTTATAAAAATATGTGATATCTGAATCAACAAGTCTGATTTACTTCCTTAACCCTGTTGCTAATGATTATCTTTTGTGAGTAAAAGTTCTTCATTTACCCTATAACGCATTTTAAACAAGATGGGCAGCGTGTATTTTCCTCTGCTATCAGGTTGAGTTGTCCTGATCCATCTACTAGATCTAGGGAAGCATTCTGAAGCCACTCCCCACCCCCCACCCTGTAAGCATGTGCAAAATAGTTCTGGGTTACTAGCTTTGTATCTGTTAGAAGCTGTTAGGAGCTTCATATTCATCAAGAGCTGTTACTAGCTTCATATCCATCAGGAGCAGGGCCGGTATTAGCATTTTGGGGCCACAGCAAATGCAAAGTTGGGAGCCCCCCAGACACATCCAGTCTAAGTACCACCCTGTCACTGCCACCCCTCCTAAGCAACCTTTTAGTTCACACTGCAAACTTTTAGGAGTGGTAAACACAGACTGACCTGTAGCTACAATGCTTTTACATTGCAACAGGCCTGTGTACCACACTATCTCGACCTGTCTCACAAAGGGGCACTTAGTTAATGGCATTTAGCTGCAACAATGATACATTGCAACAACTCTATGAACAGGTCTGGATGTAAGTAAAATGACACCCTAGGCCTACTGTTTCAGCACACACACACACACACACACACACGCACGCACGCACGCACGCACACACACACACACACACACACACACACACACACACATACACAGTACACAAAAGTGAACTACTGCTTACACTCACTTCAGAGTATATTTGCATGTACTTACCTCTTCTATGTGTCTATAAAAGCACAATTCATGGAAGAAAAAGATTAAAAGGACATCCCACATACCTGGATAAACAAACAAGCAACAAATAAATCGATAAATAAATAAAGCCCACATCCCAGCCTAGTCACAACAGCTTGTACATATCACTTCGATTACACGCATTCGTATAATGGCTGCACTCATGCTTTCCAGTCTATAAGCACTGTGACAACAACAAGTAAAGAGTTTTTGCTGTGGTTAAAGTCCCCTACACTCCCACACCCCATTATTTTATTATTCTTTCCCCAAGCTTGCTGTACCTTGGAGAAGAATGATCACTGCTAGGCCACATAATAGCTGTTTTGTTCTTTCTCAAAGATGCACAAACCCCAGATCATACAACACTCTCTAGTAAATGAACATGCAAAATTTACTGTCTTAAGGAGTGAACAGGAAAACACAAGCATCTGGACTATTGAGCCAGTATGCTGAAGCAACCATGACTGCAGCATGAGAGTTCTCAGCACGTCATGGTAAGCAAAACAAAAAACTTATTAGAAATATTTCCTAGCTGCAGGCAGGTTGCTTATGTTCACATTATCAGGTTAAAGGCAGGTATATGGGAAACTGCACTTTGGTTATTAGTGGGATTGCATACCATAGTACTATATGTCAGGACTGAATTGTGCTCTAGTGCCAATTTTCTAAAGGGCTCTGTAATTTCCTTCAGGAGCTGGCAAATATGCTGGAATAGCCTGACTTGCTGATGTAGCCTTTTACAGGCTATATTAGTATATGTCTTGACATGAGATGCTGGCTTCAGACAAGCAGCCGTGTATTTAAATTCTCACTGTCTGTCAGTTCATCTTCATTAAAAGCACATATTTTATAGCCACTTTTGAAATTTAAGGATTACTTTCAATCTTTAATTTACTGAAGTCATGTTATTAAACAATATGAGGAAAAGCTTAGGCCCAAGGACATATCCTGGGGAACTCATACTTATGTGTACGAGTTTTGCTTTAGATTTGGTCTAATTATCAGTAGCCTTATTCTGAAACTGTAAGGTAACTGTTTAGTCAGTCATGAATTCCATCATTTACTGAGGAACTGTGCATTAACAGTTCAATGACAGTGTCAGTGGTCTAGCTGGAAGTAAAATATTTAATAAATGAGCTATCTAATATAGGCATGTAATGCCAACTCTTCAACATGCTGTTATTCTTTCTGTGTATACTTATACCTTTATATCTGTCTACATTTGCCACGGTATTCGTTCTTACTGTGTTATACAACCCAGCCTGAGCCTGTAATCAGTCATTTCTGATTAGTGCTCTACTTTGATAAACCAAGATAAATAAAATAATAATCTTCTTCTTCTTCCGGCTTTTTCCCAGTCAGGGGTCGCCACAGCGGATCACCTTGTCCGCACATTGAATGGCAGTGGAGTTTTACGGTGTCGAGTTGCCAGCCCGGCGCCCAACCTTCCACAGAAGGCACACTCACACGCACACCTAGGGCCAATTTAGAGTGTCCAATCCACCTGCAGCATGTCTTTGGGATGTGGGAGGAAACCGGAGCACCCGGAGGAAACCCACGCTACCACAGGGAGGACATGCAGACTCCGCACAGAAGGCACCCCAGCCGGGGATCGAACCGGAGAACCTCTTGCTGTGAGGCGGCAATGCTAACCACTGCACCACCGTGGCCGCCCATAAATAAAATAATAATAATAACTGTAAATGCCTCAATGCCACTGGATACAGGCAAAGAAACTATCAGAAACAAAATCCCAGACTACTGTTGAACACAGGAACACAAAAATTTAATATTAAGCACTTTCTTCAAGAAACTTATATTTGACTTCTACAAAACATAAATACAATTGCATTATACTCATATTTACATTTTTATAAATTGTACCAAAACATAATTATCTAATCACAAAGCATACCATCAGATAAATACAACAAATGTAATTGGGGGTGGTGTACTGGCTGATGTTTTAACTCACAGACACAAGGTACAGGGTTTTATTCTCGCCTTTGAAAGAGAAATTTGCTAGGCTTAAAATTTTCTGCAATGGAATCTAGCTTTGTATTTACCTATGAACCTGTTAAATCTAAGCAGGGTAAATTATGATGCTGGAACTGCTACTACCTCTGAAAACATGCTAATCATTTTAAACAAGTGACTGGCTCTACTGATTGGATACAATGCTGCCTGAAGGCCATTCATCCTAATATATTTCACAATATTAGCACATGGGTAAAAGCTAATCAATTAAAATAATTATTTATATTTAGTAGCTGTGAAGTTATTTCTGTGACCATTTACTGTTATTTTGCAGATGGTGGCATTGCTAGAATGAAGGTTTATGGTGTTGGAAAAAAAGACTGGTCATCATTATCTCTAAATGAACTGGTGGACCTAGCTTCCATGCAGAATGGGGGTGTATGTGTAGGATACAGTGATGCTCACTTCGGACAGCCTCAAAACCTAATAGGTATTGAAACAATAATTTATAATACTAAGACGTACAAAGTTAATTTATAACAAAATGAAATCAGTATATTATCTATTTCTAATTCTAATAATTTCAGTAGTTATTTAATATTTTTCATGTTTTCTAATTCCATTCATGTCATTTTTGAACCATTCTTGTTCATTTAATGAAGGAATAGGTCGAGCAAAGAATATGGGTGATGGATGGGAAACAGCCAGGAGACTTGACAGACCGCCAGTCTTAAAGGTAAAAATATGGCAAAATATAAACATTAGCTTCTACCTCTGTAATTGTAAACATTTAAAAGGGAAGTAGCTTCAGATGGAATAACAAAATCTTAAGGAAGAAAGTCCATAAATCATTAGTGATAATTTACAAGACAGGCATCATCATCATCATCATCAGCCCCCTTTTTCCTATTTTTCTACATGGGGTCGGGGTATCATGTTAACTGTCGCCAGCTCTCTCGATTCAGTGCCACACTCCTGCTTTCTTCAACACTCATGCCTGACTGTCGCAGATCTTCTTTCACACAATCCATCCACCTCTTTGCTGGATGTCCTCATTTCCTGTTATCTTCTTCCTGTCTGTCCCAAATCTTCCTCACCAGATTGTCTTCTGGTTTTCTACACATGCCCAAACCACTATAATCTGTTCTTTTTGATCTTTTCTGCAATTGGAGCTACTTTGGCTTTTGTTGTTATGTCCTCATTTCTTCATCTGTCCCACAGTGTGCATCCTAACACCCTTCTCAGGCACTTCATTTCCATCACCTCTAGCTTCTTCAACTGTTCTGCCTTTACTGCCCAGGTTTCTGTACCATACATTAGTACTGGTCACACCACTGTCTTGTACAGCTTACTTTTCAGCTTCCTAGCCATTCTTCTGTCATAGACTACACATGATACTCTATGCCAGTTGGCTGTAGCCCCTCTGATTCCAGCTTTGACGTCTTCATTCAGACTACCCTTCTCCTCAACTACCCCTCAACTACCCCTCCCAGATACTTGAAGTTGTTTACCTATTTCAGTATCTTCTCTTCTATCTCTATTCTCAGCTTCTTCTGATTTCCCCAATTTGCTGCCATTGCCACCATCTTATCTGTGCTTAGTTTCATCCCATGTGCCTCCAGATTTGCATTCCATTCTTTGCTGAAGTTCTAGCTCAGAATCTGCCTGCACTGCCACAAAGTCTGCATACAGCAGCTTTGTTGATCCATCCCCTCCAACTTGTTTGCTAATGTAGTCCATCACTAGTATGAACAGCAGTGGGCTCAGAGCTGAACCCTGATGTACACCCACTGCCACTTGGAACCCCTCTGTGAGGCCGAACACTGTTCGTACTTGAGTCATTGGGTCTGTGTGCATAGCTGTTTCTGGGACTTTAAACCACTGCAATACTGCCCAGATCAGCTTTCTTGGGACCTTATCATATGCTTTCTACAAGTCTAGGAATGCCCAGTTGGACTCTCTCTCCCCTCATCTCTAGCTTCTTCTTAAGTATCTGTCTCAATGCAAACATCGGGTCAATTGTGCTGCATCCTGATCTGAATCCAAACTGCTCATCTCTCATCTTACATTCTACTATTCTGTGTTACTACTCTGTGTATCCGTTTATCAATCACCCTCTCCAGAACTAACTTTCATGCAATGTGATAGGAGTTTGATGCCTCTGTACATGTCCCCTTTGTTCTTGTACACTGGTATGAGTATGCTTATTCTCATCTGGGATACTCTTTTCTCTCCACACTGCTAGGAGTACCCTCAGGAGCCATTTCTCCCCTATCACACCCAGCATCTTTATCATATCTGCTGTGACCTCATCTCAGCTCACTGCTTTCCCTGACTTCATTTTCCTTAGTGCTGTTCTTACTTCTTTTACCTTTGATGTCCGCTGGGCTGGTGAGCAGGTTGTTGCTGGCATCCCTTATGAAAGGTATCTGACTATCTTCTTTATCTTTCTGTCTTTATAGATTCTTTGTGCTGCTTACTAAGTAAGCTGGTACAGTTTCTTTGCTATTTAGCCAATGTAGTCCTTCCTAGCCTGGTCAGTCTATCTCCCACTTTTTCCTACACTCCTTCTTTCGATGACGTCCTGGACTTCTGTATTCCACCACCAGCTTCCTTATGTACCTTATTTCCATACCTTGCTCAGCCACATATTTTTTCTGTAGTCTTAGTTGTTTTCTTTTCTTCAACTCCACCTATTTCCTCCTCTTCTTGGGGTGCTAGAGCCCTGAATAATTCATTGAATTGTTGTACTTTCTCTCCAGTCAACTTCCAGGTATTCAGCCTGGTCCCTGTTGACTTAGAGCCTTCTCAGACCACTGCTTACAGCTGATTGTGGCAACTAGTGGTTTATGCTGCGGACCGACTGTTTCACTGGGGAATCATGGATTCTACCCCAGTGCCTTTACTAGGAGGAAGTCTACTTGCATGTTGCATGCTTGTATGTGATCTTGTGACTGTCTCTCTTTCTGAACCATGTGTTGGCTACTATCAAATCACTCTTTTCCTCACTATCACAACCCTGCTGTGGGGCATAGGCTGAGATTATGAATACTGCCCTATATGCATCTGTCATTAATTCTGATGATATCCCTTACTGCCTTCTGAAGCCCCTCTCTCACCAAAATTCCTACACCATTTCTAGCCTGCTCTCCACCTGAGTAGTAGATGCTGACTCTAAAGCCAATGCACTGCTCTCATCTCTTGGACATCTCTTGGATACATAGGTCCTGCCTCCTCTGTATCATGTCATCCACTTATGTCATCCACTTCTGTCAGTGGCAATTCTCAGTTCATGTTTGGCAGGTTGGTTGGTTTTACATCCAGCTTTCGCTCAATAGAGCCATCCTAGGTAACCCTGGGCAACCAGCCACAGGCCAGCCAGTAGCTTATTGACCCAGGGCTGCTGGACTTTATGGCAGGCACACACTGGCCAAACTGGCCAACATTGGTCAGAGTAGGCTGGGTCCTCAACTCACAGTAACTACCCATACCCATTTTTGGCACTGAGTGGCTAGCCCTGCCACAGCACGTAGTCTGTGATCTGTATTCTCCTATCTTGAGGATACTGTGTACCACAGTAGATGCCCATGGGCTGGGCAACTCTTGCCCCTTTGAGATGGAAACATTCAGCATGTTTTTCAGATCTAGGAGAAACCCCATGGAGACACAGGGAGAACATGAAAACTCCAAACAGGCATTGGTCAGAGATCAGGATTGAACCTTGCACCTTGTGCATGGGAGGCAAAGACCTTAAACACTAAGTCATCTGGTCTCTGCACAAGACAGGGATGTGGTTGCTTAATCAAGTAACTAACTTTTGTGATCAGTGAATTTAAACTGTTTTAAGTAATCAGACATATATCAGAAAAGTATTTAACAAATGTTATGTACAGCAGTTCACTTTATAAACATTTACAGGTATTATACTGTTAAGCTAAGAACTCTCAGTAAGAAGGGCTATATTTTACTTTTGTTTTGATGCATACAGTTGCCTTCTATACTTTGCAAACAAAGAAAAAACTTACATTTCATAATACATTTTTATGTTTTATTACTAAAATGAACTGAATATGTTAAAAGGTCAACTTATGCATTCTGGGGAAGTTTATTAACTTTGCATTATACTGTTCCTTTAATATTTAATGTTAGAAACTCTATTTTGCCCTCCAAACCGTCAGTCACCACAGAAGTTTACTGATATTACTAAGATGCAAACCAGCGTGAATGCTTAGTCCATTGTTTTACAAGCCTATTTTCTATAGAGGCATTAACTGTAGAAACACTGATTACAGTTTTTAAACATGTCATGCTATGCTGATTGACATGTCTTAGTCCCATGCCCTCTCAGAATGAACCTAACTGTGGAAAAATGAACTAAGTGGGCTAAATCATAAAATATGCTAGTGTTAGTAATGGATAGTAAGATTGTTAATTCATTGTGTGCATGCATATAAATGCTCACTTGCATTTTGTGAGCAAATTTGATTTTGACAGCTGTGTGATGGCATTCCAAATAATATGGGATTCTTGAGAAAAATGACTCATTGTGTCTTCTGTTTGCAAAAATATTTTAATAAGTTTTAAATATTATGCATTGAGTACCGAGTGTGGCATTTCTTAACAGTGGGGATATCCATAATTAGATTAATTATTTGGAGCAATACCTTAAATCACCTATAAACCATGTTTTGTTTCAATAAAAAGTTCAACAGGGAATTTAAAATATACCTAATCTGGAATGTTCTTAACTTCATTATACCTGTGAATTACATCACCAGTTATTCAATTTCCAAAAGCGAATACAAGTCCATGCATGAGCAAACAGTAAGAGGAAGTTGAATATGAACAAGTTTCTGTAGTGTGCTATGCTAGAAATAGAAAATGGATAACAACATAAGGTTCCGATTGTATTCTTGAGCAGAAAATATAGTGGCCAGAGAGGTAATAAACAACTCAAGACTGCATAATTACTACTGGGGTAAGTGTGGTAGGTAAATGACTTGGCATAACTATTGCTATAACATTATCTGCACTTGCATCAGCTATCAGAATTTTATTTCAAAAGTTAAATGTTTGTTGACATGTCTAATGTCAGGAGTGTTAGCCAAAGGTATTTTGGACTGACTGGGTCAGTTTTCATTAAAATCTTATTATTCATATCTGATCTATCAAATAAGCTTGAAACTGGCCCACTTGTAAACTACCACAAAGCTTTGGAGATTGTTTTTATTATGTAAGACAGGGTAACTTTAAGTCACATGTATGGGGGTATGAGAATTCTCCCCTACATAAAACATTTGCTTAGTTTTATGACCATTTGACTGATGAAGCTTGAATAATCTGACTTTTATGAAAACAGGCTTAATGTATTATAACCTTGTCAGAAAATATGATGAAGAAGATGTCAATGTATTTTTTTTCAGATCACGGTTAATACAGTTGTCTCAAAATTATCTTAATTCAATTAAACATCAATCTGATATGAAAAATTACAGCTGCTATTAAAAATATGTAGATCTTTGGTATCATATTTAGTTTCTATTTAAGGATCAGTTGCTTGTAACTATTATTTAATTAAGGATATGAAAGAATATATCTGCTGTAAAACTGGTCAAGGTGTATCATACAATCAAAGGCTATTCTGATACTGCATCTTGATTGACTTATTAGACCATGGAAAATCCATTTTGTCATGAGAGAGCTAAAACGGCTTGGAAAGGTCAAAAATGTGTGGCTCCACAAAATGGAGACATTGCCAAGGTAGATCTACTTGAAGATGTGGTCATCTTTGCTGATACACTCTCAAAAGACTTTATAATAGACATGGTACAATGTTTGCATCAAGATGGCACACATATTGCAAAGCACTCTGCACAAACATGACTGCAATTGAATGATCACTTGTGAGCAAACAACAATGTCATATGTCAGATGAAGCATTTCAATTTAGCTGTTTCTCAAGGTAATGTTAAATCACATTGCTATTTCCATGTTATGGAACAAATGCAGACAATATTCTGAAGGAGTGTTATCGTTTGTGACTTTAGAATCTATTGGACTGTCTGCTCTATCCACTCTTTTAAATGGAAGCTTTCGAATATAGGCAGCAAACACACAATGTAGCAAACTTTTTTCCTTAGGAAACTATTAGGCAACCTGAGCTCTGGGATTTTGTGGAACCTGGTTTAGAACATGATCTAAATTAATATGAGTGTTTTTTTTCTTGTAACAATACAGTTTATTGTCCTAGCAATTGTGTGAGGAATGTAACAAAACACCAAGCTACTTTATCAAAAGTTAATTTACAGTGATGATGATTACAGTATTCAATTATTAAGAATGTTTGAGACCTAATACAAACAGCACAAACATGACAGCACTTTAAACTCTTCTGACATTTACAAGTATGTATCCACATGCTGATACTGGTACTTAAGACTCAAGTCTTGGTCTTCTAGTCTAGGTGTGATGCCCACCACTGCTACAATATGTGATGGCCATCACTGCCACTTTTTTTTTTTAAATTTCTCCAAGTCTTCCGGGTTTCCAATACCATGACAGGAATGGACCCCATTCCTAAGTCAAAGTACGATTAAAGTTTATAGGTTCATAGGTTCATGAAATTAGTTTTGTTTCAATCTTTGATGTCAGCCAGTAGAGCTCTTTGCAGCATTCACAATGTACCCAGTAATGACTCCTGCAGTTAGTACAGAGTTACATGGATTGGTAACATCTAAAATATGATTGTAAATTCTTTTTTATAAGACCCGTTGCTCCTACTACTGTTGAAACTGTCTGGGTATCTTTCTTTCACATTGCTCTCGTTACTGCCTGCAGATCCTGGTATTTTATGACTTTGTGTTTCTCTGTATGCAAGACACTGTAGTCACTGGGTGTGGTGATTTCAATGATCAATGCTACTTTTGTCTTTTTTTCTTGGACTACTGCATCCAGTTTTCTAGCATCTATCTTTTGAACTGTTGGTAATGGGTGATCCCATGGGATATAAACTTCATCATTTTCTATGATGCTTTGTGGCTCATGTTTCCAGTGTTTTTCAGCCACTTCGATACCATAATGTTTGCACAATCCTCAGTGCAACAGTCTCACCACATTATTATAGGTTCATAGGTTCATAGGTTCATACTAGGCTATCTGCCCTAGGGCATTTACCAGCCTAGCCAGAGTGTGTTTGGCTTTTGCCACCCATTTTAAAATGAATTTTGCTATGCCCTTTTTCGAGGTTAGTATACTGTGCATCTGTCTAACAGTGACACAGAAGTGATACCCGGAGTAAACCTACGATCTCCCATCCACTCATCAAGATTCCTCTTGAAGAGAGTCAATGAGGGACTCTGCCTAACCTGGACTGGGATTTTATTCCAGAGTGAAGGGAGCCTCTGGGTTATGAATCTGTCCCTCCAGCATGTCCTATTTATTTCAGTGCTGAGATTCAAGTCTCTCGAGTGCGTAGCTTGATGGGATTTGGATTTTCTGAGGTGCAGCATGTCCATTAATTCCAGGTTGGACATGGCTTTATACGTCAGGCACAAATCGCCTCTGAGCAGGCGGTATGCCACTGAGTAGAGCTGGAGTTTCTTTAACCGGGCAGCATATGGCATCTGTTTGAGCTGTTTGATCCTCTTGGTGAGGTACTTTTGGGGTCTTTCCAGTTGCTGCAGGTGTCTGGTAAGGTACATCCCAAAAGGGGCATTGTACTCAATTATGGGCCTGATGAGGGATGAGTAAAGAGGCACGATAACCTCCCCTGATCTAGATGTGAATCCCTTCATGATTAGGTGGGCTATACAAAATGATTTTCTAACCACTTTGGCCACGTGGTTGTTGAATGACAGATTGCTATCAACTTGGGTCCCCAGGTCCCTAATTACTTCTTCCATACTTAATGGATTACCATCTATGTGGTAATTTGTGGGCACTTTGTTTTTGCCAAAGGGGATGACTATACACTTTTTGGCGTTTAGCTTGAGGCCATGGCTCTGGCACCAGTTGTCTGTTTCTATGAGGCCCTTTTGTAGGATGCTTGTGTTGGCTGGAGAGTTGATTATGGCACCCAGTTTGCAGTCATCTGCGAACTTGGTCAGCCACAGTCCTTCCGTGTTGGCCTGTACCTCCGAGAAATATATACCGAACAAGAGAGGTTGCAGGACTGAGCCTTGTGGGACGCCACTTGTAACTGGTTTGGAGTCTGACATGGCTTCAGCAATTCTAACCATGTGGGTTCTGTCCTTGAGCCAGTTTGCAACCCATCTAGTGACATAGGGGTTTATGTTTAAGCTGGTGAGCTTATCTGTAATGCCCGAGTGGGGTATTGTATCAAAGGCTTTTGCGAGGTCCAGGTAGGCTGTGTGGACTACCTTCCCCTCGTCAATGGCCTTGGTGACTGTTTCAAAGAAATAGACCAGGTTTAGGAGGCAGGATCTGCCCTTAACAAAGCCGAACTGGGTAGAATCCAATGTCTTTCAGAATTCAGTCCTTCTGCCATTAGTGTGTCGCAACCAGCAACAAGGTGTGTGACTGTCTCTAATTTGGTTTTACAAAACCTGCATTTGTCTGTTTCTCCCACATGTCCAATGGACTTTGTAAACCAGCATGTACATAGCCCACTATCTTGGACTGCCAATATTAACCTTTCATTTCTTGGTTTGAATTTGCCTCTCCTTAACCATTCCTGCATTCGTTTTTGATCAACATGAAGGTCTTCCAGAAGTTTTCTATACTTGCAACTATATTTATGTTTTTTCCACATTTCTTGCCTTCTCAACTGGTCCTTCACCTTATATTCACAACTGCCACAAATATGTATGTCCCCATGCTGAACCAGTAATCAAGGAGCCTGAATCCTCATCACTGACACTGGAGAGGGACATGCACTTGGAATACAAATGGATACATCAGTATTTCCAGATGCAAACCTCTCTGCATCAAGCACAGTTTTCCTTAAGAGCACACAGGGAACACACTCAACCCAGGGTCTGGATGTGTCTATATCATTCTCCCTCCATGTCCCAAATAAGACTCCCCATTGGTACAGCTATAGGGTTGCATCCTCAGCCAAGTGTCCAAGCCAAGTCCTCCAGCACCCACTCTGTGAACCCAGTGCTTTGTGTCCCTGCCTGAAGTAGCTGACACACACGGTGTTTAAGATTTAATTTTCACACACACACACACACACACACACACACACACACACACACACACACACACACACACACACACACACACACACCCCTGGGAAAGGCTGGCACAGATTACCCATTCAACCAACCTTGCCCAGACTATAAGGCAGATTCACTGTCACCAGTCAGTTATTATAAGGCTCTTAAAAGGGTACCCAATTATGCTGAGTGAAGCTAATATTAATACAAATGATAAGGGTTGACCAAGACAGTTAGGCCTTCTGGAGTGGCCCACTCACTGTAACCAAATAAATATAAGTACTTTCAAAGGATAGATACTTTCTACAAGGACCAGCCACAATACAAGTAATATATTTAATAATAAATAATAAAATAATATGAAATATTGAATATATATTTAGAGTAAACCACAGAGTTCAAATCACAGAAAATATTGAAAACATTGATGGAAGACTCGGACAACTAAAGAAAAACAATATCTAAACTAAGTTTCACTATATTCCTGACTAATCTAAAAGAATAACTGTTCCCTAGTTAAGTTACTTACCGCAAGACAAGATGCTGTGGGTGAAGGTCTTTCTAATCAGGTTCCCCAAAACAGAATACTCAATACTCTGAAACTTCTCTTTGTAATATCTAAAATATAATTTCCAAGAGGGCTGGCAGAATGACCTCAACTGGTCACCTGACTGAGACAGGAATTTAGTACAGATAGCTACAATATGCAACTAAATGTTTATAGAAGTGCCTGGGGCTTCCCCTGTTTTTACTGAGCTAATGAACAAAGGCCTTTTCCTATACTTTGTGTCTCCAGTCCTGTTCAGCACTGAGGGATACTGTTTTAATGATTTAACAGCTCATTTACATGTCCCTTATTTTTCTTAAAGTAAGCTAGTTGGTACATTTAATTCAGTCACAATAATACATGTGCATTTCTTTTTGTTCCAGGAGGGTGCACGGTTGACACATTTTAACACAAGCAAAACTCATAAATACAATTTCAGCACATACATGTGTACAGATCAGTTTGATATAGAAATGACATACAGTTCTAGTGCAGTTGAAACACAGGCATCTTGTATAAATCAGTTTGATATTCAAAGGATTTATCATCCTTTACAAAACTCCAGCTGGCTCTGCTGGCACTTGCCGATATCTTCACACTAGGCCGTAAGACATTCACAAATTTTAGAATTTCAGCTAAGCAGACTGTTTGGTAAGCACTCATGCATTGAGCAAGAGGGAATATGGGGGGGTTAAACAGTTATATGACTGTTCTAGGCCTGACACATGACTGAGCTTCCATTTAAAAAATGCAGAGATGTTAAAAGTCAGTCTGCTTTTGAACTTCTCTCTGTCTCTCTCTCTCTCTCTCTCCCTCTCATTTTCTCTTTCTGATTCTGTGAAAGTGAGAGTAAAATATTTGCTCAAGAATTAGACTATTACTTTGGCACTGCTGCAAATGAAAAATAGCTTTACTGTGTTACAACAACATGCAATAAACTATTGAAATAAAATGAATTGTAATGGTTTAAGAGCATCTGTCAAGTAACTCAAAATAGTGATGATAAATTAGGGGGTTTGTCAATGCTTAATAGATTTGATTATATGCATATTAGTTATTGCATTCAATTGTGAAAACATTCATATGTGAATTTAAATGCGGGTTTCTATATGATGTAGTAATATCTCTCTTGAAAGTACATTTGGATGACTTCAAATGTACACCTCAGGGTTTTTCTGTCATGGGTTGGTTAAGTAAGTCCCTGCAATCTTGCTTCTCAGCATATGTAGAACAATTGTTACTTATGTTCTCAGAAGGTGAACAGCAGAATCAGCTCAGTGGAATCTCAGACACTTAATGACTTAACATGGTCTTGCATAAAAATGTTTCTAAACCTTTCTTCTTCCAGCTTTAAAAATACTTGATAAAGCATACAGACACATCCCTCGACTAACTGAACTAATTTAATAAATCTGAAAATTGCGGTTTTCTGTAGATATTGGTTGCATGTCTTTCTACTGTTCTTGTTTTGCAATCATATAAATGTAGAGTAGTGAGTTACATCTGGATGACAATTATACTCCATATCAGTCAGTTACTTAGTCTAGTAGTTAATAAAATAATTTTCTTTTTTACTTCTTATCTTACCTTGGGTTTGATTTGTTATAGAGAATGCTGAATATAATTTAGCAGAGATCTGTAATGCCCACATCAGAGCACACAGGAAACTAATCTAGAGTTGCAAATCACTTCTGATGTCAAAGCAGTTGATGTTATCACATGGATGGCATGAGCCTTTTATTTTAAGCTCATTGACATGTGTGATCATCTAAGGATGTTTTAAAAATGCTCTAACATTAGATCAGAATGGGCTTGCTATGGTTCTCTCCCTCATTGTCATATGATAATACAGCACACAAATTATCACCACCGTGTGTGCTTGGTATGCAATGTGTACTACTACCTGTCTCAAAAGACACATTTGATTGTGATGTGCAGTAGCCTTTTATAGGGCCAGTGTTTATAGACATCTTGCCTGCACAAGTTGATGAAATGGATATGAGTATCAGGGTAGGCCAAAATATGCCTCTACACACAGGTGTGTGAGATACTGTGAGCAGTTTTTTATTTGGTCTGCATTATTAACAAAAGAAGTAAATATAAAAAATGACTTTGTGTATGTACATATATATATATATATATATATATATATATATATATATATATATATATGTGTGTATGTATATATATATATATATATATATATATATATATATATATATATATAATATATATATATATATATATATATATATATATATACATATATATATATATATATATATATATATATACAGATATAAATTATTTTGTTTTATTTGTTTTTATTAGAATTTCGAAGTTACAAAACTTCAATCTTACAGTCTTGATCATTTGCAGCTCGAAGTTTTGATACTTCAAGCTTGTAAATTAGATCCGTATATAACACACACACACACACACACACACACACACACACACACACACACACACACACACACACACATAAATGGGATGAAGTAAAAGAAATAAGTTGGTTAAAGAATCTAGGGAAAATAAAAGGTGGGAGAATAAAAAGGAAAGAAAGGTTGAACTAGGAAAGTGCAGTGGAAAATAAAAAATAAAAAAAAAACAGAGGCATGACATATCGATTTTGCAATTCATATCTATAAAAATATATAAAATTGCTCGAGCAAGGGTGTCCATCAAATAGAATCACTTGAGATATCTTCCAGTTGGCTAGTAGTAGTTTTG
Source organism: Protopterus annectens (assembly GCF_019279795.1). Lineage (NCBI taxonomy): Eukaryota > Metazoa > Chordata > Ceratodontiformes > Protopteridae > Protopterus > Protopterus annectens. The sequence continues at coordinate 1,958,671,012 of NC_056725.1, forward strand.
GAAAGTTATGAATACCCATAAGAATTCCATTTTCTGATGCTGAGACACTGAGACATATCTGTAAAATATTTATCAGAGGTAACTGATCTTTCCTTTGCAATCTTTTGCTTATTTTGTAAGTCATTTCTTGCCACCATGTTTGTACTTGCTTTTGTTCCCACCAACAATGAAACAGGCAGAATGTACTGCATACTGCAAGCAAGATGACCTCAAGCACCCCAAATCAATAAATGTTTGTTGTGGTATATAGCCATAAGCATTTTACATGAGATAGAGGAGTCCCTTAGAGAAATGCATACTTTTTAGATTGAGGAATGAATTATCTCATCATTAAGTTATTATTAGTTACAACAGTGCTTACCATATTAATTTACTGGAACCCTCTATTGAGACCAGATATCTCTGAATGCATATTTACTAGTATAAGCTCACATTACTTTACTTATATTACTCATGTTAACAAGTTTTGGCTAAGTGAGTATGTTATTGACAATATATAGTATTTCAACAATAATTTTCTGAGTACTGTTTTATTGAAAAAATGCTTTTGATACAAGTGAAAGCAAATCAAAATTATGTTTGTTAATGATAAATACACACATTATCTTAAAAACTGAAATTTCTGATAATGTGGGAGGTACATATCTAATTATATGGGTTCTCAGAACAACAGGATAATTGTGTGTTGAAGAGAAATGACAGCAGTCAGTGGACATATTTCTTTAAAATGTATAAACACTTTAACTATCTTAGGCAGGCTTTCAGAAGTAAAAATGTGATTTACTCATAACTTAAAATTTGTCATATTAGAGCCACAGTAAACATCTGAAGGGTTAGGGAAGACATTATTGTGTCTGGAAAAAAGGAGGCTCTTTTGTGCACTCATGCTAATTATTATATATAAATGGATCCTTACGGCTCCTCTACATCATAAAACTTTGGAAAACTGCCATTTCAAACCCTGAACCAGTGTTAATGAGGGGAGTAACCATATGAATCATGCAGAATAATGTAAGTTACAATGTAAATGTTTTCGGACACTGACTAAATTTTTATTTTATCATTTGTTCACTGGGAAAGAGCCCTTTTTCAGTGGAAGCCTGGGAAGAAATGCTCCAGATGCATGTCTTTGGATTGTGGGAGGAAACCAGAGCACCCAGAGGAAATCCACACAAATGCAGGGAGAACATGCAGACTGCACACAGAAGGTACCCCAGCCGAGAATCGAACCGGATAATCTCTTGCTGGGAGGCAACATTGGTAACCACTGCTCCACTGCATCACACATGCATTAAAGCAAACCACAAGAGCGAATAATGTGAAATCAATTATTTAATTGTACCATATTTTTGAATATTGATATCAAGAATATTATTGTTTATGAGAGAAGTTTACTCCTGGAATTTTATCAGCTTGGATATTAACGGTGCCTGATTTTATAAGTTGCTTTGATTTTTCTTTATCCTTAAGCCTACAGTATCATGATCTAGTTGAACTGTATATAATATTTAATGTATTCCCTGGCCATAATTTGGTGAAACAAAAAGGTATGATTCATGTAAGCCAACAGAGAATAAACGTATTAACTAAACTGAATTATCTCCAGCAATGATATGTTTATTGCCACAACAAATGAACTTGGAAAACTTAAGATAGTCTGTTTGCTTTATATATATATTATTAGTGATTGTAATACAAGGATCAGAAAAGTTATAGTAGGATAGTACATAAAAGTGTATTGCCTGTTTTAGATGATGGAAGCCTAACAAAATAACTAATTGATAAAATGTTCTTTAAACCTGGACTATTTTATCAACATCTTCAGCAACAGCTTACAAGTCTAATTAAGCAATAACCCATGACTGTGTGTGGGTATGTTAGGATTTACCTACAGTTGATGTGGTTTGATCACAGGGATGAAACCTGAGTGATCAAAGTCAACCCTGGATATACCCTCATATACCCACATGTAGGAGTGGATTAGTGCTATGATACAATATTTATTTATTTATTTTATTTATTTTATTTTTTTTTATTTTACATTTGTTAACCGGGAGAGTCCGACTGGATACATGTCCATTTTCAGCGGAGGCCAGGGGAGAAAAGCTCCAGGTATATAACAGACATATGAACATTGTTAATGCAAAAAAGGAAGATAGTTGAGTTCTAAATACAATATAAAGATACATCACATCTTGGGAAAAAAATAACAGCAGCATATAAAAAAAAACATAGGTCAGTTACAAAGGCGAGCCTTGTTAAAAAGCGTTAAGGATAGTGAGGTAAGAGAAGGGTAAATGATAGTGGTTAATCAGGTTTGGAACAGGGACATTGCCAGAGAGTATTGAGATGGGGTTTAAGCTTTTTTTTGAATTGTAGGAGTGAAGGTTCTGAGGTGAGCATGGTCGGTAGGGAGTTCCACATTTTATCTACAAAGTTTGAGAATAGAGAATCCCCAGCAGAATTATTGGCTTTGGTAGTTTGAGCTAAGATCTTATTAGAGGAGCGTAAAGATTGCAGGTTAATATAGGGGTGAATGATGTTTTTCAGAGCTGGTGTTTTCTCTGGGTGATACAGTATCTGGTGAGCCGTTTTGAGTTGGTTGAAATGGAGTTGGCTGGAAAACTCTAACCACCCTAGTTGCTTCAAGTTAGTGCAGTGGTGCGTTCTAAAGGTGGAATTTGTGGCAAATCTAGCTATGTGATTGTAACAAGAAGCAAGTTTGTTAAGGATTGTCTTGTTTAGGTTTGTAAAGAGGGGAGGCATAGAAAAGAGTTGATAGTAGGTGTGTGCTGGCAATTGTAATTTTAGCGTGAGGAGTGAGAAAGTGTTTTACTTTATAGAGAGAGCCAAGCTTTTTATTGACAGTTTTGATGGTTAGATTGAAATGGGTGTCAAATTTAAGGGAGTTATCAATGGTAACACCTAATAGCTTTGTGTGAGCTTCTGGTGATATAGTGATTCCATTGGAGGATGTAATAGAGAAGGTGGGGAAGAGTCTTGTTAGTGGGTGAGAAAGTAAGTAGTTTTGTTTTGTTGGGGTTGAGAACTAGTTGACGACTTGAGAACCATTTTTCTATTAGGTTGAAGGTGTCTTGGGTTGAAGCAGTGAGGTCTGCCAGGTTGGAGGCAGTGCTGATGATAGTCGAATCATCTGCATATTGAATGCATGTGGCATGCTGGGGTGATTGTGGGCAGGTCATTAACAAAGATGGTGAAGAGAAGAGGGCCAAGAATAGATCCTTGGGGAACTCCAAGTGTAACAGGTAGGCATGTGGATAATTTGTCCTGCCATAGAACAGCCTGTTGCCTATTGGACAGGTAGGATTGGAACCATTTCAGCGTGGAATTGCTGAGTGATAGTTTTTTAATGTATGGAGGAGTTGAATGTGGTTCACCATATCAAAGGCCTTGGAGAGGTCTAAGAAAAGAGCAGATGATAGTTTATTATTGTTTCTGAAGTTATTGATGGTATTAGAAAAGGATAGTAGGGCTGATGTGGTACTGTGATTTGGCCTGAAGCCATGTTGGGAGTTGGCTAGAATTTTATTTTTGGTGAGGTGTTCCATCAGTTGTTTGTGGACACACTTTTCCATAATTTTGGCCAGGGGTGAGAGTATAGCTATAGGTCTGTAGTTGGTTAGCTCTAGTGAGCTACCACCTTTATGGAGAGGAATAATGTGGGACATTTTCCATATGGAGGGGATGAAGGCTTCTGACAAGGTACGGTTTATGATTATGGAGACGGGATAGGAAATGGCCTCAGCTGCTTTTTGCAGAAACCCAGCTGGGAGAAGGTCAGCTGCTAGCTTAGTGGGTTTTAGTTTTTTTAAGAAGAGATGTTATAGAGGATATGGGTACTGGATCAAAGGTAAATAGATGATCTGATGTAGTTGTAGTATTCTGCTGGCATGGGTAGTGGAGTGGGCTGGTTGTTTGTTTGAATTGTGTGGCCAGGGATTGTATAGTTTCTGTGAAGAAACTATTGAATGTGTTAGCAATGTTTACAGGGCACTGTTGTTTGCAAGTTGTTGGAGTGGGGGTGGTTGCCTGGCCTGGGTGCAGGAGCTTGTTTAAGCCTGCCCAGAATTTTTGCGGATTATTAAGGTGTTTGTGTTGGAGGTGGAGGAAGAAGTTTTTTATCATTTAAGATCATTCTTTTAGTTTAATTTCTAAGTTGCCAGAAGGTTTGGTGGGAGTGTGGGTCTTTAGAGGTACGCCATGTGACCCACATCTTGTTTCTAGATAGGATTTTGGATTTTGTTTCCTTAGAGAGCCATGGTGTGGTTTTGGTTTTAGTTCTAATGGACCGTATTGTAGCATGGGAATCTAGAATCTTGAGGAAGGTGGTGTTGAAGTAGATAACTGCCTCTTCAAGAGGAAGAGACTTGAGTATTGTCCAGTTGTGGGCTTTAAGTTCAGTTTGAAAAATGGAGGTGTTGAATTTATTATTGTTCCTGATTTTTTTTATGGTTGTAAGAAGGGGGTGATTTTCTTGAATTTGATAACATAGGTGAGTAAGTGATCACTCATGTCCTCTGGGTGAGTACCTGCTGAGTACTGGTCAGGATCTTTATTAGTAAGGATCCAGTCCAGGATGCTGTCTTTGTTTTGGGGTTTACCTAGTCTGGTAGGAGTGGACATGAGCTGAGAAAAGCCATGTAGATTTATGCTGGTTAACTCCAGCTAGATGAGAAGGAATTCCAATCGATGTTGAAGTCACCTAACACTATGGATTCCTGGGGGTGAGTTTGAGTTAACCAGTGGAGAAAGTCCTCTAAGGTTTTGTTATTATTGTTGCCTGGGGGGATGTAAATACATGCTATATTTATGCTTTTATGTTTGTTTGGTTGAAGTTTTACAAGTAGAATTTCGGCATTGTTTGTTAGGAGGGGTTGTGGAGAGGCAAGGGAGATTTGTAATGTATTTTTTTAGAGTATGGCTACACCGCCACCTTTACGAGTTATTTGGTCTGCTCTTAGTATATCATACCCTGGTGGTATTATCTGTGTGTCTTTCGTACTTGGTTTAAGCCAGGTTTCTGTGAGACATAGTAGGTCTGGGGAACAAGTAGCTAAAAGGGCATGTAGGTTGTGAATCTTATTGTTTACACTTCTGATGTTTAGATGACAGGTCAGAAGAGAGTTAAAGGGTCTAGAGTTTAGATTGAGAAGTGGAGGGGAGGATAGGGTGGAATTAGAATTGAGTGGAGGGGAAGGGCCAGGGTTGGGGTGGATATCACCATCTGTGGCTAGTTTGTGATTCAGAGTGGTAATGAATTTGAGGGCTTTGAGTAGAAGTTTGTAGTAATGTTTATCATTTGGCCTAATATTGGTAGGTTTGATAATTACATAGCATTCGAGTTCTAACAAGGAGGGTGAGTAGGGAGTTGAGTCATGGCCTCTGTTGTTAATTATGGGGGAGGGGTTGGTTTGGTAGCCTGGGTGGTGGAAGCCTATGTAAGACCAGGTTTCATATAGGGTAGCTAGGTAAGGGACAAGTAGGAGGGGAAAAAGAGTTAGTATGATAAGCTTCCTGGGTGGTGTCATATTCCGTTTGATCTTAGAGGGTGGTAGTGAGGTACAGGAAGTTAGTGGACAGTAGGGGGAGTGGTTTGAGGTTATAAAAGTACGAGTACTGGGGGCGGGTGGGAATAGGGGGCAGGGCGAGGAGCGGAGCGAGCACAAGCGAAGCGAGTGCTCACTGAGCGGGGTTTACACTACGCTACTAGAGCCCAGGTTTCAAGATGTAACTCCTGAATAATTAACTTGCAGATGAGTAATCTCATCTAAACAAACATCATGTTCAATTCCTATGCTTTGGGAGCTTGTTTTTAAAATTTTATAGCTGTTTGCCTTAGTTTTAGAGTGTGTTCTGTAGTTTAAGTGGAGTATATGCAAACAAGCTTGGATTTTTTGTTTGGGTAAGCCTAGGGAGATTTGTGCTAGTGCTGAGGACCCTTAAATAATACTTTACTTTAAAGTCTATACTAAAATGACCAGATAATGACCTGTTTTGTTTTTACAGGTTGTGGGCAATAGTAGAGTAGTCGCCCGAAAAGGGCGAAGTTCTTTTCTGCCTCACGCTGTGCAGGGGAAGACCTGGGAGGGATAAAGAGAGAGCTTGATTTCAGAGGCAGTCAGACGCAGCTGTGTAGCTTAAACAACATTAGACTACCTGAGGAAACCCTAAACTATGTTAGTAAAATCTTCACATATCTTTACATATAGCATAAATCATTATAACACATTAGCATTTTACTGCAACAGTGCCTTATGACTGAGAGTCAAAGAATGTTGAATGTTGAATATCCTGCTTCTCAAAAAATATACAGAAGGCTCTCAATTTTCACTCTAATGAACAGCCCTGCAAAGAGCTTGTCATACTAAAGTCTGGTTACCAAACACATTTAGCTATAGAGACACAACTTAGCTTTAAAGAAACAAGTAGCTACAATATTCATGCCATTCAATAGTGCATTATGTAACTATGTAGCAAAAAAGAGTTACATCAGTTACTATTAAATCACACAATTCAACTTAAATACATTTAACAGTCTATTAGGAACAATGAATAACAGCTTAATACATACCTCAGGAGGTAGAGGCCTGTAACAAGGTCCTACAGCACTAGGGATTTGAAATTAAAGGCACCAGACAAGGGTTATTTCAAACCTTTGTAACAGGGATAGAATGAGGGTGGGGGTTTACACTAAGCCACTAGAGCCCAGGTTTCAAGATGTAACTCCTGAATAATTAACTTGCAGGTGAGTAATCCCGTCTAAACAAACATCAGGTTCAATTCCTATGCTTTGGGAGCTTGTTTTTAAAATTTTATAGCTGTTTGCCTTAGTTTTAGAGTGTGTTCTGTTATCATTATTTAACAAAGAAATTGCTTACCTTTCTTAAATATTGTTTTTGTTTAAGGATGATGTAGTGTTTATCCATGTTCTTCCTTGGTTATTGATGTGCTGCACATGCATATGGAACTTACATTCTCACACTTGCACAGTACATCAGTGCATTTAGTACAGGAGAAGAAATGGAGAAAAGAGAATCTCCATTGCTGAGTTTTTGTTGCTTTTTTTTTTTTTTATTACTGCAGAATTTTTTACAAGGGACAATGCAGAACTGAAAGGAAAATCAGGCATGTTTCTGATTCCTTAGTTCTTTAAAATGTACCTTATTTTTCTTGTATTTTGCTCCGGCCTCTAAGCATATGCCAACAGAAAGTCTGGCTGCTCAATTATACTTCAGCAGACAGACTTTTTTCTATACTAATTTACAACAGGCACACTGGTTGGGTTGTCCAATCAGAATGATAGTTTTTGAATACTAATGATCCCATATTGTATAATATGGCTTCTGACATCTGTCTATTTAGGACAAACCCAATATGTACAGATAATCGAATCATTCACTCTATAAATGTTTAGCTTGTGTACATAGTCTAAATTCAAGACTGATAATGATTTGTTGAAAGAAATGCTATCCCTTACTTTCTCTTCATATTTTAAAAGGCAATCCATGCCACACTCATGAATAGTGACGTTTATAACCTGGAATTAAAAGACAATAAATTAGGACATAGGATGTGGAAAAAAGTTCTCTAAAATTATACAGACTGCCAATTGGAGGGCTTCAGACCATTGTATTTTAAGCAGTTTCAAAGTTTTAGTTTTTCTTTTAGTTAATGTGTGGTAAAAATGTGGAATTCCACATCTGCAAAAAGTTGCTAAGCTGTTTGCAACAGTCTTCTATTAAAGGTTAACCTTATATCTAGTTAGAATTACATCATCATCATCATCATGATTATCATTATCATCAACCCCCTTTTCCCCATTTCTCTACATGGGGTTGGAGTGTCATGTCAACTGTTGCCATCTGTCTCTGTTCAGTGCCACTCTCCTGCTTTCTTCAACACTCATGCCTGATCGTCACTGGCCTTCTCTCACACAATCAATCCACCTCTATGCTGGATGCCCTGGTTTATCCCTGCCTTCCTGTCTGTCTCAAATCTTCTTCACCCGATCGTCCTCTGCTTTTCTGTACCATAATATATCCAAACAAACAGCAGCAGGGTCACCACGACAAAAAGCATAAAATAATTTATTAGTAACAGGTTAAGTGCTTTCAGAAAACAGTTTCCTTCATCAGATCCTGCCATTAACTGACATGCATAGAATCATATATACTACTTTTAAAATGTCAAAAGCCAATCAGCAAAATTCAAATGGCCCATGCAATTTCCTGGTGAATCACAGAACAGCAGGTGTCATTTCCTGATACATCATAAGACATTCTCAATGCAAATAGAAATATACATATATGAAAACACATACTAAAATATATAAAAAAATATAAAGATATATAAAAGACATAAGCATAACATATAAAACTTCAAAAATATATTTAAAATAATCGGATCACAGTCTTTAAGCTTTCAGCACAGGTTGTAAAGGAATAAAAGCATTTAAACCTAACAAAACATGTGCATGTAGTTCTGCTATCCAATATGTTTCCCTTACCTCAGTGACATTTTGCAGATCTCCACCCCCTAATATTACTGTTGATGGTATCTATAACCACAAAGGAAAAGCTGTGATCAGAGTAACATGCTACATGTTGAAACAAAGCATTATGTGCTAAACTGTTATGTATAATATTGATGCTGTAAAATTCTTTGTTTAAACATCTGGTTCATTTTGCCTACATAAAAACTAGTGCACTGATTGCAATTAGCAATATAGATCACATTTTTAGTAGTGCATGTAGCATATCCTTTATAAACATAATCTTTATTTGTAGTTGGATGTGAACATTTATTTAAAGTATTTATAAAAGGACATGCTTTGCATCTTTTACAAGGATATGTACCTTCCTTTTCTGATAGAAATTTAAAACTATGTGTATTAGTTGGTCTGTACCATAATAGATCTTTCAAGTTGCTGTTCCTCTTATAACTAAAGTGAGGTACAGAATGAACTATAGTCCCTACCTGTTCATCCACTAAAAATTATTAACATGCCCAACAGAGAACCATGGTCTCCCCTTATTCCTGTGTAAAACATCTAGATTTCCAGTGCTTGCATATATCTCCTTTTCCTTATAACCACGCTTTATCAAATTCTGGGCAGTTTTATTTTTCTGTAATACATTTTTAAAATTAATATTTTTTTGATTGTTCTCTCCACTGTAACTGTTTGTGCCGCATACCACTGTAAAAACATGTCTCTTGTAATTTGTGTGTATACTGATCATGTCTAAATAACTAAATGTGTCTGTAATTTTTCTTTGTGGAACTTTTCTCCCCAGGCCTCTGCTGAAAAAGGGCCTTTTCAGCTCAGTCAGACACCCCCGGTTAACAAATGTAAAATAAATAAATACAATTTTCACTAGTGCATAATCTAGAAGTTCTTAGAATTTGGTTCTTGACCACATTTTGAAAAACATGTGCAGGGTGCATGCTGTCTCTAACTAGGTATTCCTTCAGATAGATTTGCGAAATAATGACATGGTCAGCCTGTTCTAACTTCACATCTAAAAATTCAATAAATTTCGTATCTACATGTGAAATAAATTTAAAAAAAAACTGTGGTAGACTCCAAATATGTTATAAAATTATGCAACTGTTGTTCATTACCTCCCCACAAAAGGACCATGTCATCAAGAAATCTGCGGTAAAATAAAACATGCTCACACCACAGATTATTAGCATTTATAACAAATTTATGCTCCAAGACCAAATTTGCATAACTGTTGAAACAGGGTGTTCCTATGGCAACACACCTGCACTGATGGTATATTACATCATTAAAACAAAAAACATTGTTGTGCAAAATAATAGTCAGCAAATGACTATTGCATGTCATAACATCCTTCTCTAAAAAAGAGAACCTCTCATTATATCGACAAACAAAGTCCAAGCCAATGTCATTAGGAATAATGGTAAATAAACTCACAATGTCCAACGTTACCAAAATGTAGGAAGTATCAGCAGTCAAGGTGTTCTCAAATGCATACAGTTGTTCAAGAAAATGTGCTGTGTCTTTAAGTACAGTAGCAGTAGAATCGACCAGAAGTCTCAATTGTCATTTGGCCCAAATAGACAAGGGTCACCCTACGCCAACAGTTATGCAAATTTGGTCTTGGCAGAGTGGGAGCATGAATTCGTTATAAATGCTAATAATCCATGGTGTGAGCATGGTTTATTTTACCCCAGATTTGTTGATGACATGGTCCTTTTGTGGGGAGGTAATGAACAACAGTTGCATGATTTTATAACATATTTGGAGTCTACCACAGTTTTTTTGAAATTTACTTCACATGTAGATATGAAATGTATTGATTTTTAGATGTGAAGTTAGAATTAGACGCTGAAGGCAGTCTGACAACGTCATTATTTCACAAATCTAGCTGGAGGAATACTTTGTTAGTTAGAGACAGCATGCACCCTGGCACATGTTTTTCAAAATGTGGTCAAGAACCAAATTCTAAGAACTTCTAGATTATCCAGTAATGAAAAAAAAATATTACAGAAAGATAAAACTGCCCAGAATTTGATAGAGCCTGGTTATAAGGAAAATGAGATATATGCAAGCACTGGAGATCTAGATGTTTTACGCAGGAATAAGGGGAAACCATGGTTCTCTGTTGGGCATGTTAATAATTTTTAGTGGATGAACAGGTAGGGACTATAGTTCATTCTGTACCTCACTTTAGTTATAAGAGGAACAGCAACTTGAAAGATCTATTATGATACAGACCAACTAATACACATAGTTTTAAATTTAGTAGATAAAAAACACAAGTGAACCAAGCACAACGACTACTGCAGTTCAATCTCCACAAAGGCAAAACTCAGTCCTGGATAAAATAGCTCCTTCTTTATTCCAAAAACATAAATTGTGAAATGAGCGCTTTCACGTATCCAAGATACGCTTCATCAGATTTCAACATACATAGTAGCAGCTCAGTTTTTATAGTGTGAACATTCATCTAATTGAAGCAGTTAAGACAATTAAAATACTAATTGAAAACAGCCATCTCTTTTAACTAGCATGGCTAAAGCTTAAAGTTACAAACCCCTATATACAATTGAGTATATTGTGAACCAGTTAATGTATAGTATAAACCAAACAGAAAAAGAAATGGAAAAATAACAAAAATAAAATAAAATAAAATAAAATAAAAAGTATAATGAGCAGAAACATCTATCAATATACAACGGACATTGTCCAGCTATGTATTTAGAAATAAAAACAGCTCAGTGCCTTCCTATATTTCTACCAGTCATTAATATTAAATGACTCATTGGCTACCTCATAGTGATAAAATAAAATATAATATATCATAACTACAAATACAAATATACATATATCATAACTACCTATATAAATAACTAAATAAATACATATATGTATCTAAATGCTGGAATACAGGGTATCTATAGCTCTATATATATATAGCAATCCAATATAACATACAGATCCTACATATATCTACATATAGTATAAGAATACCAGCATATATGCATATATTCAACCTATTAAAGTGCATAGTGCATATTATCATTCCCAACTACCTATAGAATAAATCATTAGATATGTAAACAATTTATCATAAACATATAAGATATCTAATATATAGGTGCTACAGTATAATATATTTGTCACCCTAAATGCATAATAATTCAATATGTCCTATATATTATATACATATTGGCAAAAATATATATATATATGCACAACGCCATAGATGCATGTATACAAGTAATAATACTAACTAATAAAGTGCATCGTGCATGTATTCATTCCTGACTGGCTATGTGGCAAAATATTAACTTGCCAACCTCTTATCATATATCCTTAAAGTGCCTCATGCTTATCTTATATAGATAAATAATATATATGCCTCAATTCAACATTTCATAAAATATTGAACCATAATATATCTAAAAACTACCTACCATATAAACATTAATATAAATATATAAAGTGCAACGTGCCTATCTTCTATATATACATTAACCATTGTATATCATGTGTAAATTCTTCATAAGAATCAGAGGTCATAAAAACCTTTGGTAGCAAACCACATGAAATGTAAATAAAAACCATATACAGATATTATATCACCCAAACATAAGTACCAGTTATTGCTTACTTAACGAGTTGGATGCTATGTATAAAAAAGCATCCAACATTCTTACTAGTACTATGTACTATCTGTAAACTTCTATATTATAATGTCATATAGATCAACATACCACATAATGTAACAATCAATATATATACAGAAATAAAAATAAAAATACAAAAATGTAAAATATGCATATAAAGATATATTTAACCATATATAAATACATAATCTAAAAACTGCATATAATATTAATATCTAATTGATATATCATGCCACCAAGCTACGATGATCATAAAAATCATTAACACTTTAATGTCATCTAAAAACTCATCATCAAGTATATTAATTTATTAATTCGCCAACTTCTATGTTATAGCAAGACTCCTACCTATTATCTTATAGAATCTATATGAATCTGAAAATATATCAACCAATAGAGCATTCCCTGTAGGAATCATCGTAATATTGGAGCCATAGGGACACACTGGTTTAACCCAGGTGGATGATGTGCTCTCATTTTTAGAATCCAGTTTAATTCCTTTCTTTCAAGGATATTTGTCATCTCACATCCATTGCTATCCTTTTCAAGCACTTGTAATATTCAAAATCTAAAACTATGTGATGTATTTAGTTTTACATGCCTAGCCAGTGCATTAGTTTCAATATTTTTCTTTATGTCATATGTATGATTGTAGATTCTTTTCCTAAATTCTCTTTTTGTAAGTCCTATGTAAAATGCTGTACACTTTTCACATGTTGCTAAATATATCACATTACATGTATTGCATGAAGCACGAAAGAGAGGTCTGAATTCATAGTTCAAAGTTGGATGTATGAACTCTTGGACAGTTGTAATAAATCGGCACATATTGCATTTATTGCAAGCAAATGTTCCCATCAAAGCCAATTCTGGAGCTATATGTATCCCTTCCTTATGTGTCTTGCAAAGTAACCTTTTCAAATTTTTATTGTTCCTATAGATGAATCTTGGTGTTTCTCCTATCAACTTCATTGTTTTCTCATCTATAGTTAATATCGGCCAATGTTGTTCAATGATTCGTGTAATGCTCGTATTATCATTCGTATATGTTGTCAGGAACTGTATCTTTTCCTGATATTTATAATTGGACCTTCTTCCACCATCATTATAGTATCTCCACCCCCTACTTTCCAAAGATGGCCCTTCTATATTACCTAATACCTGATTTTTAATCTCCCTCACCATTGTCTTCTCATAACCCCTTTGCAGAAAAAGTTGCTCCATTACATCTGCCTCTATCTCCAAATCTGTTGATTTCTTGCACAGTCTGTTAAGTCTTATAAATTGACTTTTCACGATTCCTTTGAAAACATGCCTGGGGTGCATGCTGTCGTAACTAAGAAGAGCATTTTTCCAGCAGCTCTTCCTATAAATTCTGGAAATAACTCTACCTTCCTCAATCCTTAAGTTCAAATCCAAGAAATTTATTTCTGTAGGGGATACCTCCATGGTGAATCTAAGGAAACTGGTGGTACTTTCCATATATTGTAATAAGGTGAGAAAATGTTCCCTTTCTCCTTCCCAAATAATTATGATGTCATCTACAAATCTTGAATATAAGATAACATTCTTAAACATGGGATGGTTAAATAAATATTCTCTCTCCCACCTGTTTACCACTAAGTTAGCGTAGGTGTTAGCACAGGGTGTGCCCATGGCAACACCCCATTTCTGAAGATATAATTGGTTCAGAAATGAAAAAACATTATTTGAAAGAACCATATCTAACAACTGGCAGATTAATATACTTTTATTAGTACTAATTTCAGGATAGAGTTGCAATAGCTCCCTAACGCTCTGTATTCCTTGCTCATTTGGAATACATGTGAAAAGATTTTTTATATCTAGAGTAATGAGCAGATGAACCCCAGGAGTTAGTTTCACAGTAAGCTTATCTAGCATTTCCAACAGCTGATAGCTATCTCTTAATATAGTGGGGATTTGATTCATGATCGGTCTTAAACTTTTTTCTAAAAAAATAGAAATGTTTTTAGTGGCCCATCCTTCCCCATCTACTATGGGCCTAAGTGGGGGTGGAGATATCCCTTTATGCATTTTGGGTAGTGCTTTTATATATGGTATTTTTGGTGACTCTATAGTAAAATAGTCATACAGTTGCTTACTAATTTGGCGACACATCAACATATCATATGTTTCATCCTTAATACGACTAAGTATTCTTTTTAGGGATGTAAGAGAGATTTCTGTATATGTATCCTGATCACTCAACATTGATCGCATTAGTGTGTTATATTGTTCAGTATCAAGTATTACCAAACCTCCCCCTTTATCAGCAGGTCTCAAAATAATAGAGGGTTCTCTTGTCAGTGCTTGTAGTGATAACCTCTCATCAGTTTTCATATTGAAATACATACATTTCCTGTTACCCTGATAAAAATAGTCATAAAAACTCTTTTCACACAGTTTGACGAAACATTCTACATGGCTTGGCAATGGTGGGCAATACATACTTTTCTTTCTGTAGCATGTTACATCATTCTTATTCAACTGATTATTATTGCCTTCATTATAAAACAACAATTTAAGTGCTATCTTGCGACTAAAAATTCTAAGATCAATTAAAATATCTTGGAGGTAGCTGGTTTGAGAAGGCACAAAAGATAAGCCTCTATTAAGTAGGCTTATATCAGATTTACTCAATACATAACTAGACATGTTAAAAAATAAATGCATTGATGGAGAAGAAAAAAAGTCATTTACTGCCTCTGTCGTCGCCGTTCTTGTCCATTCTCTTCCGAGTGGGTTCTCTTCCTTTTCTCCCAACTCCTGTATCGTTCTCTGGATACCGCTGGTTTTTCTGATCGAGTATGGTAAAAAAAGGGGGGCCACTGCTTGTCGCTTTAAAACAGCCCCTGTACTCGTGTTATTCAGATCTGATTTCTCTTTATCAACCTCTTGGTTCGGCAGAGGCGTAGAAGCAGAAACCTGCAGCACTGAGTCTATTGTTTCCGGCGGAGTGACAAAGGCACTATCTGAGTTCCTAGTGCTGTCAACTTGTATTATCGTAGTATTGTGTATCCTACTTTCTCCATTTTCAGCGTTTCGTTGGTCGGACTTGGGTTCCCTTCCCTTCTGTGCATCCGTGTCTTCCTGATTCGTGTAGCGTGGCCAAATAAACACGTGACCCTTTTCAAAGTCTGAATGGTCATGCTGTAGTTTACGTTGTTTTACTGTTTGTAATTTATTGCTATAGGCTTCAATTTGGGTGTATAAAGCATTGATTTTTCCGGTGCAAAATTCATTTTTGTATGTTTCACATATTTCTTGGTTAATCTGATTCGCAAGGGAAATCAGTTCCTGCTCAATGGGTGTAAAATGTTCAATTAACAAGTGCATGTATTGCCGGCTTGTATTGAGATTGATTTCCTGCCACTTTCTCAATAACTCCGGTTGGCTTTCGCCATAAGTTGGCATACATAAAACTCTCATACCTCTCGGTATGATGTTAAAATGCAGTGATGCTTCGAGGTGCTTGCGTTGCCAATTATAACATTGCACTTTATATAGGGTGTTCTCTAGTTGCTTATACAGCGTATTAAACATGTCCATATTGCAGTTACCTTGCTCCATATGGGATATAGATGTTCTCCCCAGCTCCAGACTCAATAGAGGGTTCGGACCGCTATTAACAATATTAGACCACCTTTTTGCTCCTACCCTCGATTCCGGAACATAATCCAGCTCAATATTCGAATGAGCCATTGTGTCAGGTGAAACAGTTAGAGAAATGCAACAGAAAAAAACACAAAAACTGTTCACCCAAAACCGGAACACTTGTCACGAACCAGAAATAGTAGATAAAAAACACAAGTGAACCAAGCACAACGACTACTGCAGTTCAATCTCCACAAAGGCAAAACTCAGTCCTGGATAAAATAGCTCCTTCTTTATTCCAAAAACATAAATTGTGAAATGAGCGCTTTCACGTATCCAAGATACGCTTCATCAGATTTCAACATACATAGTAGCAGCTCAGTTTTTATAGTGTGAACATTCATCTAATTGAAGCAGTTAAGACAATTAAAATACTAATTGAAAACAGCCATCTCTTTTAACTAGCATGGCTAAAGCTTAAAGTTACAAACCCCTATATACAATTGAGTATATTGTGAACCAGTTAATGTATAGTATAAACCAAACAGAAAAAGAAATGGAAAAATAACAAAAATAAAATAAAATAAAATAAAATAAAAAGTATAATGAGCAGAAACATCTATCAATATACAACGGACATTGTCCAGCTATGTATTTAGAAATAAAAACAGCTCAGTGCCTTCCTATATTTCTACCAGTCATTAATATTAAATGACTCATTGGCTACCTCATAGTGATAAAATAAAATATAATATATCATAACTACAAATACAAATATACATATATCATAACTACCTATATAAATAACTAAATAAATACATATATGTATCTAAATGCTGGAATACAGGGTATCTATAGCTCTATATATATAGCAATCCAATATAACATACAGATCCTACATATATCTACATATAGTATAAGAATACCAGCATATGCATATATTCAACCTATTAAAGTGCATAGTGCATATTATCATTCCCAACTACCTATAGAATAAATCATTAGATATGTAAACAATTTATCATAAACATATAAGATATCTAATATATAGGTGCTACAGTATAATATATTTGTCACCCTAAATGCATAATAATTCAATATGTCCTATATATTATATACATATTGGCAAAAATATATATATATATGCACAACGCCATAGATGCATGTATACAAGTAATAATACTAACTAATAAAGTGCATCGTGCATGTATTTTTTTTTTTCTATAGTTTTAAATTTCTATCAGAAAAGGAAGGTACATATCCTTGTAAAAGATGCAAAGCATGTCCTTTTATAAATACTTTAAATAAATGTTCACATCCAACTACAAATAAAGATTATGTTTATAAAGGATATGCTACATGCACTACTAAAAATGTGATCTATATTGCTAATTGCAATCAGTGCACTAGTTTTTATGTAGGCAAAATGAACCAGATGTTTAAACCAAGAATTTTACAACATCAATATGCTATACATAACAGTTTAGCACATAATGCTTTGTTTCAACATGCAGCACGTTACTCAGATCACAGCTTTTCCTTTATGATTATAGATACCATCAACAGTAATATTAGGGGGTGGAGATTTGTAAAATGTCACTGAGGTAAGGGAAACATATTGGATAGCAGAACTACGTGCACATGTTTTGCCAGGTTTAAATGCTTTTATTCTTTTAAAACCTGTACTGAAAGCTCGAAGACTGTGATCTAGTTATGTTAAATATATTTCTGAAGTTTTATATGTTATGTTTATGTATTTTATATTTTATATATATTTTTGTATGTGTTTTCATATATGCATATTTCTATTTGCATTGAGAATGTGTTATGATGTATCAGGAAATGACACCTACTGTTCTGTGATTCACCAAGAAATTGCATGGGTCATTTGAATTTTGATGATTGGCTTATGACATTTTAAAAGTAGCATATATAGTTGTATGCATGTCAGTTAATGGTAGGATCTGATGAAGGAAATTGTTTTCTGAAAGTGCTTGTCCTGTTACCAATAAATAATTTTATGCTTTTTGTCGTGGTGACCCTGCTGCTGTTTGTTTGGATATTTTTTACATTTTCTACAGAAGGGTCTTTGGTTCCTGCAGTGCTGTGTTTTGCTGTTATACTGTACCATAATCTGTCATCTTTGACCTTTTCTGCAACTTGAGCTACATTGGATTCTGCTCTTATGCCCTAATTTCTTTGCCTGTCCCACAGTGCACATCCTACCACCCAGCCCAGAATTTTGATGATTGGCTTATGACATTTTAAAAGTAGCATATATAGTTGTATGCATGTCAGTTAATGGTAGGATCTGATGAAGGAAATTGTTTTCTGAAAGTGCTTATCCTGTTACCAATAAATAATTTTATGCTTTTTGTCGTGGTGACCCTGCTGCTGTTTGTTTGGATATTTTTTACATTTTCTACAGAAGGGTCTTTGGTTCCTGCAGTGCTGTGTTTTGCTGTTATACTGTACCATAATCTGTCATCTTTGACCTTTTCTGCAACTTGAGCTACATTGGATTCTGCTCTTATGCCCTAATCTCTTTGCCTGTCCCACAGTGCACATCCTACCACCCAGCCCTTCACTTCCATTGCCTCTAGCTTCCTCAATTGCTCTGCCTTTACTGTCCAGCTTTCTGTACCATACAGTAGTACTGGTTGCACCACTGTTTTGTAGACCTTCCTTTTCAGCTTCTTTGGCTTTCTTCTGTCATATACTACTACATCTGACACTCTGCGCCATTTGGCTACAGCACCTCTGATTCTAGCTTTGACCTCTTCATTCAGACTTCCCTTCTCCTCAACCACCCCTCCCAGATACTTGAAGCTGTTAACCTGTTCTAGTACTTTCCCTTCTATCTCAATTCTCAGCTTCTTCTGATTTCCCTTTTGCTGCCATTACAACGTATCCCTTGTGCCTTCAGTTTTGTATTCCATTCCTGTAACCATTGTCAAAGGTCTTGCTCAGAGTCTGCCAGTAATGCCACATTGTTTGCATACAGCAACTTTGTTGATCTGTTGCCTCTGACATGTTTGCTACTGCAGTCCACCATCAGTATGAACAGCAGTAGACTTAGAGCTGAACTGTGATGCATACCCACTCCCGCTGGGAATCCCCCTTTGAGACTGAACACTGTTCGTACTTGAGTCATTGGGTCTTTGTACAGAGCTTGCACTAGTTCTATCAATGTTTCTGGGACTTCAAACCACCACAAGACCATCCAAATCAGCTTTCTTGGGACCTTGTCATATGCTTTCTCCAAGTCTAGGAATGCCCAGTTGGACTCTTTCCTCATCTCTAGCTTCTCCTCAACTATCTGTCACGCCACAAACATCGGGTCAGCTGTGCTGCATCCTGATCTTAATCCAAACTACTCATCTCCCATCTTACATTCTACTACTCTGCATATTCATTTATCAAACCCTCTCCAGAATTTTCATGCAACGTGAGAGGAGTTTGATACCTCTATACTGCCTACAGTTGTGTATGTTCCTTTGTTCTTGAACACCGGCACTAGTATGTTTATTCTCCAGTCACCTGGGATACTTTCCTCCACACTGCTATGTATGTGCTCAGGAGTCATTTCTCCCCTATCTCACCCAGTATCTTTATCATATCTGCTGTGACCTCATCTGAACCTGCTGCTCTCCCTGACTTTATTTTCCTTAGTGCTGTTCTTACTTCTTCTACAGTGGGTTCCTCCTCTTCTGTCATCATAGACTGTGGCTGGGACAGTACAGCTTTTGTGGGGTTTTCTTCATTTATAAGCTGCTGGAAATACTCCTTCCATCTGCCTTTGATGTCCTGTGGACTGCTGAGCAGGTTGTTGCTGGCATCTCTTTTGAAGGGTGTCTAACTATCTATCTTTGCCTTGTAACCTGATATAGTTTCTTTGTGCCGCCTACTGAATCACTTTTGAGAAGTTGGTAGAGTGTCTTTGATGCCTTGTTCTTTGTTATTGCAATTCCTTTCTAGTCTCTTTGTTATTCAGCAATTATTCCTTCCTAGCCTGGTCTGTCTTTTCTATCTCCCACTTTTTCCTTTACTCCTTTTTTATTTTATAAAAAATAAAGGAAACTGCTCAGGTGAAAAACCATGAAGAAAATAGCAAGCAGTATACAATGAGTCTCTTCAGACCAAAGTCATATAAATCACACCAAACAGCATACAACAAGTCTCTTCAGACCAAGAATATTAGAGTAATCCAATCCAATGAAGCAAAATGCTGTTAACTTCTTTAAAACCAAATCTTTTATAATCAAATATCTGGTAAGCGCTTTCGCCAAAGTGGCTTCTTTAAACCATAAGAGTATAAAGCAGTTCAAGACACACCTTATATACCTTCAAGTATACCTTCAATTACTAATTAAGCCTAATGATGACATCATAATTAAAGCATATACATTTAAAGTGAACAATCAAATAGTATTACAATACACCTTTACAAGTAGTAAAGGCAAAATATTTAAAACATTATTACTGCATAAAAATGGACATCACTTAAGCATCCTAAAGATATAATATAAATAATATCTTTAATTAATCCATCAATGAAACAATTTATTATAAAAAAATAAACAATGTTTAAAAAAATATTTAAAATGAAACCTTCTGTTTTTAAGAGCTGGTCTTAAAGGGACCTTATCATTAAGACCAGGGTGAATATGTGCTTGCAGTCTGATAATCCAGTTAGTTTCATTTTTTTCGGTATAATTCCTTAGGTCCCCTCCCCTCAAACTAGGTGTATTAATATATAAAACTAAAAACTTAAAAGTATGTGAATCGTTGGTTTCTAAAACATGTTTAGACAAAGCATTGGTGTTTGACCGAATACGGATCTGATATAAGTGCTCCCTCACCCTGTCCTTAAGCCTTCTATTGGTTTTACCGACATAGAAGGCAGGGCAAGAAGAGCATAAAGCGAGAAAAACTACATGTTCCATATCACAACTAGCACTGACATCAAAGCTAAAAAATTGAGATGTATTGGGATGTATAAACATGTTCGATTCACATATAAATGTGCAAAAATTACAATTATTACATGGTTTGGTGCCTAAATGACTTCTATTTTCATGGAATGAAGTAGCATTAGTACAACATAAGAGTCTATGCAAATTCTTCTTGTTTCTAAATAAAAATTGTGGGTATTCACCCATAATTTCCCTAATATTTGGGTCAACTGTTAAAACATTTCAATGGTTGCACAAGATGTCTCATATTTGGTAGAAATCATGTGTGTAGAATAATGAGATTTTTTGTGTTGGTACATTGACATTGGTGGCATTGCTTTCTGTAGTATAATATTCATTGCCCTGCTCTGAAAAATAAGGGCATGCCCTATCTAATCTAAAGTTCTCTATACACTGAAAACCTATAGAAAGTTCATCTTCTTTGTATTTCCTTGTTAATAATCTTTTATGAAGGGTTACCAATTCCGTTTCAAAACTACCTGGCATAGGGTTTAACCTAGATGCCCGGATTGCCTGACCTTTAATAATATTGGTAAAGACATATCTAGGATGCATCATTTCCCTGTGTAATTGAATTGATTTCTTCAAATAAACTATTCAACTCCTCCTCACTACCATTCCAAAGAAGAAACAAATCATCCACAAAACGCTTATAAAATATGACATGTTTCTTGTAAGAGGGTGAAGGAAAAAACTTCTGCTTTTCCGACATAGCCATGACTAGGTGGGCATAGCTATTGGCACAAGATGTGCCCATAGCTACTCCATCCATTTGAAGGAACAATTCATCATTAACAAATAAAATATTGTTTTCTAACACTGTCTCTAATAATAGGCAGATCAAGTCTATCTTGGTGGCTACCATATCAGTGTATTGCGACAAGTACTGCTGAATACTAACTATACCTAATTGGTTAGGAATATTAGTAAAAAGAGATTTAACATCCATTGTAACAAGCAGATAGACTTGATCTGCCTGTTATTAGAGACAGTGTTAGAAATATAAGAAATCAATTCATTTACTAGTTTTTTGAAATTTACTTTGACAGTCTCAACTTGTAGTATGCCCTTCTTGGATGTTCATATTGAACGCCTTAGCAATGGTAAACTTAACACAGGTGTATACAGAAAACCTTGCTACAAAAATACATTATTGCACAGGGAAAGTATGCATCCTAGATATGTCTTTACCAATATTATTAAAGGTCAGGCAATCTGGGCATCTAGGTTAAACCCTATGCCAGGTAGTTTTGAAATGGAATTGGTAACCCTTCATAAAAGATTATTAACAAGGAAATACAAAGAAGATGAAATTTCTATAGGTTTTCAGTGTATAGAGAACTTTAGATTAGATAGGGCATGCCCTTATTTTTCAGAGCAGGGCAATGAATATTATACTACAGAAAGCAATGCCACCAATGTCAATGTACCAACAAAAAAAATCTCATTATTCTACACACAATTTCTACCAAATAAGAGACATCTTGTGCAAGCATTGAAATGTTTTAACAGTTGACCCTAATATTAGGGAAATTGTGGGTGAAAACCCACAATTTTTATTTAAAAACAAGAAGAGTTTACATAGACTCTCATGATATACTAATGCTATTTCATTCCATGAAAATATAAGTCATTTAGGCACCAAACCATGTAATAAGTGTAATTTTTGCACATTTATATGTGAATCGAACATGTTTATACATCCCAATACATCTCAAGTTTTTAGCTTTGATGTCAGTGCTAGTTGTGATATGGAACATGTAGTTTATCTCGCTTTATGCTCTTCTTGCCCTGTCTTCTATTTCGGTAAAACCGATAGAAGGCTTAAGGACAGGGTGAGGGAGCACTTATATCAGATCTGTATTCGGTCAAACACCAATGCTTTGTCTAAACATGTTTTAGAAACCAACGATTCATATACTTTTAAGTTTTTAGTTTTATATATTAATACACCTAGTTTGAGGGGAGGGGACCTAAGGAATTATACCGAAAAAAATGAAACTAACTGGATTATCAGACTGCAAGCACATATTCACCCTGGTCTTAATGATAAGGTCCCTTTAAGACCAGCTCTTAAAAACAGAAGGTTTCATTTTAAATAATTTTATTTTTTATAATAAAGTGTTTTATTGATGGATTAAATAAAGATATTATTTATATAATATCTTTAGGATGCTTAAGTGATGTCCATTTTTATGCAGTAATAATGTTTTAAATATTTTGCCTTTATTACTTGTAAAGGTGTATTGTAATACTATTTGATTGTTCACTTTAAATGTATATGCTTTAATTATGATGTCATCATTAGGCTTAATTAGTAATTGAAGGTATACTTGAAGGTATATAAGGTGTGTCTTGAACTGCTTTATACTCTTATGGTTTGAAGAAGCCACTTTGGCAAAAGCGCTTACCAGATATCTGCTAATAAAAGATTTGGTTTTAAAGAAGTTAACAGCATTTTGCTTCATTGGATTGGATTATTCTTATATTCCTGGTCTGAAGAGACTTGTCGTATGCTGTTTGGTGTGATTTATATGACTTTGGTCTGAAGAGACTCATTGTATGCTGCTTGCTATTTTCTGCATGGTTTTGCACCTGAGCAGTTTCCTTTATTTTTTATGATTTTATTTCTGTGCTTTCTGCTCAGGAGCGTACATTTTCCTGTGGCACTCATTGTTATTTGGATTATTCCTTTTTTCTTTTAATGACTTCCTGGACTTCTGCATTCCACCACCTGCTTTCCTTATGTACCTTATTTCCATACCTGGCTCTTCTTCATATCAGTTCTGTAATCCTCACACATGCTGTTTTGAGATGCTGCCATTCTTCTTTAACTCCACTTATTTCCTCTTCTTCTTGAGGTGCTAGAGCCCTGCGTAATTCCTTGAACTGCTGGGCTTTCTCTGCAGTTAATTTCCAGGTCTTCAGCCTGGTCTCTTTTTTACCTTAGAGCCTTCTCTTGACTACTGCTTGCAGCTGATTGTAGCCACAAGTGTTTGATGCTGTGGGCCAACTGTTTACCTGGGGATGACTTTGCAATCACTGATTCTACTGTAGTGCCATTTCCTTGCTATGTGTAAGTCTACCTGACTTGCATTTTGGCCACTCTTGTATGTGATCTTGTGACAGTCTTACTTTCTGAACCATGTGCTGGCTACTGTCAAGCCATTTGCCAGACAGAAGTCTAGAATGGCCTATCCTTTTTTATTCCTGTTGCTGCACATTCGTGGGCCAGGCAGACCTCATATCCTGTTCTGTCTGTTTTAGTTACTCATTATAAACACCAATTCATGTTGTCCTGATTTATCTAGTTGGATCTACAACTGCTGTCTGAATGCACACTTTTCCTTACTATCACAGCCCTGCTGTGAGCAAAGGCTGAAATTAGAATACTGCTCTATCATTAGGCTGGAGTCTGATTGCCATGAGTCTATCACTAATTCTGATGACATCCCTTGCTGTCTTCTGAAGTCTGTCTCTCACGTTAGTTCCCACACCATTTCTACTCTGTCTTCCCCCTGAGTAGCGGACTCTGGATATCAAGCCAAGTGGCTTTGCTGCTTTGCCCTTCGACCTTGTCTCCAAGATAGATAGGATGTCCAGCCTCCTCCTTACCATCATGTCATCCACTTCCAAATGGCATCCTGTCACTGAACCTAGATTGAGTGTATCAATTCTTAATTCATGTCTGGCAGGTTAATTGGCTTTGCATTCAGATTTCACTCAACAGAGCTATCCTAGGAAACCAAGTTAGGCAACTGGACACTGTCCGGCCAGTAGCTTATTGACCCAGGGCTGCTGGGCTTTATGGTGGGCACACACTGGCCAATAGGGGCACATACACCCCTCTCATCATTAGTATGACTGGGTTCACAACCCACTTATCATCGGCAAATACCTGTGCCCTTTTGGTGACATTAGGCACAATAACTGGTTCTAATTCTCCTAGAGCCATATTTTACACTGTCAAATGGCTAGCACTACCATGGTGTGCAGACTGTGATCTAGGTTCTCTTATCTTGAGGATAGTGTGTACTACAGTAGATGCCCAAAGCAGTTGGTCTACCCAGCTCTTCCTCCTATACTGCACCATGGAGAGTCTGCATTACTGCCACAGCTCTATTCTTTGATGAGTTTAAGATGAAAACACTTGGCATATTTTTCAGTGGTGGGAGGAACCTCACAAAGACAACATGCAAACTCCAAACAAGCGTTGGTCAGTGGTCAGGATCAAATCTTGTACTTTGCGCATGGGAGACGAAGATCGTAATCATTATGCCAGCTTGGAGTTACTTATCTCTCTGTAGGAATTTTTAATGATAGTTTTTTATAGCGTCACCTGAAATGCAACTACTTCTGTTTTCAGCTGGTAAATGTTCTACAGAGTTACTGGCATTTGCTTATTTAAGCTGGCTAGCTAATTGTTTTGCACTCCTCTTAGATAAGGCATAGCTAGAGGATTTAGTTTTTTTTTCTCAAGAAATGTACCCAAATTGCTTGTTAATTGTTCCTTTAAAAAATCTTTTCATATGTAGCATATTTACCAATCCATGTTGAAGTGATTCCAAGTTTCTGTTATAAGCACAAATAAGTTTTAAGTCTGTGATGTCTCATCTTCCTATGCAATTTGATTACATTACAAATTGAATATTTTAAAGTATCCTCTATAAATATAAAGGAAGTAGGTGACTATTTTTTTTTCTAAGAAATGATTAACTCTGAGATTAGAAAACTGATTAATTCAGGATCTTCTAGATATTTAGACAGACTAGGGTTCTTCCTCTATTTTTAGCATGGAATAATTTATCAAAAGAATACATTTTAAAGACAGGTGACCATAAAAGTGACCAAGAGCTGCCTCGTATAAAAATATAAGATGTTTGTGAGAAAAAGTTGATTCTAGAAAATAAGGCTCATTAATGATAACTGTAGGCATACTGTCTTGCATCTAGGATGAACGTTCACCATGGATTATTTAAAAATGCATTATTGTCAAAAGACAGTAATACTAGCCCACTATTTTCTGATAATATGCACCAGTTGTAGGCAGAGATTACTCTCTGATACATTCCAAAACTGTGATCCCATAACCTGTCAAAATCACTATAAATTAGCCACGATTTGCATACTTCACCCTATATCATGCAAAAATGATTGATAATGATCAAGAAGTGTACATATTAAACCAGTTTTAAAGGAAATCCTTTATATGGAATGATAGAAGAACATTTCCTCAAAATCCCTTATATACATCCAGAGCCCTTCCTCTTGATTCTTTATATACATCCACTCTCAGAAAGTAATTTAATTCCTTTTTAATAAGAATTTATACTTTGCTCTTTACCTGGTACAAGGGCTTCTTTTTTCAGTCATGGGATATTATTCTAGATCATTAACTTCATCTGCAGTTAGCAGAGCCTAGTGGAGTCAAATAATGACTGCAGATCTTTTTTGTAAATAAAACAGGATCTGACTAGTTTTTTCTTGATGGATCCCTTTTATATTGACACTCAAGAATGATGAAATACTAGCTATGAGAAACATCTGAGCATTTTGCAAACAAACTCTATACAAAATGAATCAAACTAAAGAAGTGATTAAAGATACAATATAAACAAGGAAACAAAGACCAAACATGGTCTAAGAAAGAGGAGATTAATTATGATTAAGCGTGATTATGATTAAGTGCTAAAGCAAAAAGGGAGGTAGCCAGTGTCTTCACATCAAGAGAATGAAAGGTGAAGTGATACATCCTACTTTTGATCCAGGACCGAGAGCTCCAGCCACCTTAAGTTATATTTCAGATTCTGATAAAGAATTAAAAATTAAGGTTATATCATTCCAAATAACTTTTAACTTGGCAGGATATAAAAAAAAAAGAAAATGTAATGCCCTCATTCCATCTGGTTCTCCTTAGGGTGTCAAATTGCTGGAATGCCTTCAATAACGTATAAGGAAGATCTGCATATATATTTTTAAGCTCTCCATTTACATAAACTGTCTTATTTTTGACACTGATGAAAATACTATTGCTCAGGAAAAAGAGGCGCTGATTTAATTTACATAGGCAGAAATGTCACTTCCATACTTGAAACGTTCCTGTTCTGCTGATTAGATCAGCTATTGCACTACTTCTTGAAAATGTTGGAATGTTACATGCGTTTTATCGACAATTTTCTTCAAGCCAAACTGAGAGTCCAAGTTGTCCAGGATGACAGTAATCTGTAGAATCTTTGTTCAGGATAACATTTCAAAGATTAACATTTTGGTATTACAATCTTTCTGGTTCTTAAGTATATATGTTCAAGGCCTTCTTGACATTTCTTGATCCAAAAAAGTTATTTATGGCTCCTAGTTGATTCACCCTTACAGCTGTAGTCTAATAACTTTATACCATTTGTTCTGAACTATCAAAATTTAGAAATTATGCTCTGTAAATGAAACAATCTAACCTCCCAATAGAGTATAATGGAGTCACCTTTATGCTTTACTCTTTCACCTGCTTGTGTCCGAGTTTGCAGATTAAATACTTGCTTAGGAACTTCAATCACTGTATTATTACTGGAACTTTTATTTATATAAGTAAAACTAGGATTTGCTTGTTATGAAGTTGGATTTTCAGGGTTGGTAATGATAGCCTGAGGAGTAACCTTTTCCTGTTCTTCTACTTCATCAGTTACTGTTATTTTCAACATAAAGTTTACCAGTCATTGAGTCATATAAAGTTTATAATTTACTGGATAGATGAAGAGAGAGCGATGACAGATTGGTGGCTCTTTTTCTTAGGGGACTACTTTGTATGTTGCAGAATTATTTAGGTGTAATTTGTGCCCAAAGTGTATGATCTAAGAGCATACCTCTCAACTGTTCCTATTTTGTTAGAGACAGCCCTAGGGTTTTCTCAAAAATGTACTCTACCCTTCCCCAAATTGGAAAGTTTCTGAAAAGCTCTATGTTAATAGTACCAGTATTAAAAAAGCTTCCATAATTTAGCATTTTCTATTGTTTTCTGCTTTCTCACTAATTCATGAGGTAAAAATTGAAAGCTGTCTAGGAGTTATTGCAAATGACCTTCTAATGCATAACAACCAGATTTCAGGCACTGTCAGGTCATCATATTTCCATTTTCAGAATATCATCCTGATCTAGCACTTAATTCCACCCAGTGATCCTCCCTATGCAGTACATGCACTTTTCTCCATCTATTTGGACTACTACATTGTCAGAACATCACCCTGATCAAGCACTTAATTCCACCTAGTGACCCTCCTAATGTAGTACATACAATTTTCTCTGTCTGCCTGGACTACTGTTTTGTCACACTCAGAAGCTGCCTACTAATAACTACTGCAAAACTCCACAATTTGGCTACTGACTGGAGTTTCTAGTTCTATCATATGTGACTGATCCTAGAGAGTCTGCACTGGTTAACAATCAAGCAACAGATAGTGTGTAAGATCCTTGTCCTGGTTTGTTTATTCCTTCATAGTATAGGCCTGCCTTACCTCAGGATCTTCTGTACTGTATAGGCTTGTCAGACCTTTAGATTCTGCAACAGGTTTTCTTAGTTGCCCCATCCTATAATCATTTGATTGTCAGTTGTTAACCACCAAGATCCTATATGTGGAATTTGGTTTGGTTGGAATATTCTCCAACCTTGGCTAGTTTTCAGAGAGAACTTTAAGACTTAGTTATCTTAATTAGCTTTTAGTTGAAGCATTTTGTTTGCCTTTCGATATTTTGTGGTTTGGAAATAATTTAGTGCTCCTTGATAACTTCATAATGATTATATCATATATTTATTGTATTTTTGGGTGGTGCAGTGGTGCAGTGGTTAGCGTTGTCACCTCACAGCAAGAGCTTCTCTCTTTCGATTCTTGGCTGGGGTGCCTTCTGTGTGGAGTCTGCATGTCCTCCCTGCATTCACATGAATTTCCTCTGGGTGCTCGGGTTTCCTCCCATATTCCAAAGACATGGATCTGGAGCATTTCTTCCAGAGCCTCTGCTGATAATGAGCTCTGTCCCAGTCAGACTTTCCTGGTAAACAAATGTTAATTAATTAATTAATTAATTAATTAATTAATTAATTAATTAAATATTCTGCTTTTAAGAAGTTTGAATTTATATATGCTTGTATTCACCTTATGTTTCTAAATTATAAGGTGTCTGGTTACAGTCACTTAAAGCTGAAAGTTATTTAATCTGCCATTCTCCAAACAAAAAACACATGCATAGACAGAAATGCATTCACCCAAAGATACAGACACACACTAAGGAAATGGTAAATTACAAATTGATCTTTCAGTGAAATGGCAACATGCTTAAAATGTGATGGCACTATCATTTCAACTTTGACAGCACAACCACTAAAATCCTTTTGTCTACTTGTCTACTAGGGCAGGAGGCAGAGGTTTAGAAATTGTACACCATCTTTCAGAATGATGTCCCTATCAACTGAGTGTAGAACCCCTCACCCCACCTAGGATAGTACTGAAAAAGTCTGTAAGTGACGGACCTAAGTAAAAGTTAAAAACAACAGGCAACCATGCATTCTGGAAAAAAGATCAGTTTAATATCTGAACTTAATGAAACACAACCAGCAAAAAATATGCAATGGCTTTTTAAAACTGAACTAATTTAATCTTGAACAGCAGGAAACAAATTGACACCAAAGCTTCCTTACATCTTCTGAGCCAGGAAACCACTTACTTCCTTAGAACTTTTCTCCAAAATTCTCTATTGAAAGCAGACTTCATTAGATTAATATCTGATAAATGTTATGAGTTACAAAAAATACAAAATAAGGCATTGCTTTTGTAGACAGTGAATAATACACTCATGTTAGCATCAATGGTTTGCTTGTAGGCAGCTTTACATTTTGCTCTTTCAATTCCATGGCAACAAACTGACTAAACATAAAGGCAATAAATCAAGAGGGCTTGACATTGTTTACCAAGAGAAATATAACATTAAAAGACAGAAGGGCAAGCAGCTTAGTAAAAAATGTTTGAAATTATTGGAAATGAATAAGAAACAGCTTTTCTGGCAACTGAATAATTTAATGCATGTACTAGAACAGTGTATAATTTAGTTTTATTTAAATATAGCCAGTGCACTTTTTCTTAAGGCTAAAAGTTAATGTTTTCTAAAAGTATACAAGTTGTTTTTCATATCTAGGGGGAATAAAGATAAGACAGGAACAGACAGCAATTAGTGTAACTAGGAGATCAGCCTGTAACATGAGTCTTAGCGTGGATAACCTTAATTTTAGGTTAATTAATACCTGTAGGTGCAGTTGTTGATTTGGGACAATGTTTCCTTTCAGGAGGGTTACATTTCATTGTGCATAGTGTTCTGTGTTTGTTTTAAGTTAATAGGTTCTGGGGTTGGGTTTTGTTTTTGCTTGAGGGTTTTCATTAAAACATGAAGGCTTTCAAAATGTGACATAGTTTCAGATGGTGATGGCAAGAAACAATGTGAAACATGAGCAGGTGTATGTAACACAAAAGGTGGAAATTAACATTTAAAAATACTGTCATATATATGTGAGAATAATAACTTGTCATAATGACTACACTAAATATATTTTGGAATGTGAATGACCTTACAGGTATAGACAAAAAAGTAAGACTATTAAATTATATTAAGAAATGCAGAGTGTAAATAGCAATGATATAGGAAACATTTGTAAAGAAGTGAACATATGAATTTGATAAAGAAAGGATTTCAGAATGGATATTCAGCAGAATATCATGGACAAAGGAAAAGAGGAGTACTTATTCTAATTGCTAGATGAGCTCCAATAGATAGAAGAGGAAAAAATATAGTAATGGCAGATTTGTGGTAGTAAGGGGCTACTGGCAAAGGAGGTGGATTGCACTGGTATGTATTTATATTTCATCTAAAACTGCTATTATGAAGCTTAAGAAAATTTTGAGAGAAATAATCAGCTTTCAGCAAGGAATATTACTTAAAGGTGGGGATTGAAACTTGATTTGTGACAGTGAGGATATTTATATATAGGGATCTAGAAGGGAAAATATAACAAAAGAGGGTAGATTTCTGAAGAAATTTATGAAAATATTTGGAACAGGAGATGTGACTTCAGTAGTGAGAACTTGGAGTTACTTATTATTTCCCAATGTGCAATAACTGGGCTAGACTAGACAGAAATTACATTTCACAGGAAATGTGGATTTAATTGAAAGCTATGACACGCATACAATAACTGTTTCACATCATGCTTGAGTAACAACTAAGATAAAATGCAGGGTAATAAAGTAAAAGGAGGCACTGATGCTTCCCCCTACTTGTTAAAAAGAGAGGAATTTAAGGAATGGGTAATGGAAATTATTTGAGAGTTCTTAAGGAAGATAGAAATTTCTTCAGAAGTTATAAATAGTGAATAGGATAAAATGAAAGTGGAGTTAAAAAAATAGGGTAGAGCTAAAAGAAAAAGCGATATGGTTAAGAAGTAGCAAGAATTATTTACAGGTAGAAGAGAAACGTTAAAGTGTTGCAGAATAAATGTCATATAACAAGAAGTAAGGCAGAACTGCAGAGTGCCAAAGAGAAAATAATTGAGTCTGTGGATAATGTGCATGAGATTTGAAATAAGTAATTGTTTTTTGATAACTCCAGGGCACAAAAACATTTTTTCACAATGACTTAGGCAAAGAAAGGAGAAAGGGCTATTGTCAATCTTATGGAGCCTATAACAAGAAAAATAACCAAAGATCCTGTAGAGGTATTAGAGATATTTTAGAAATTGTATGAAAATTTGCATAAAGCAGATGAATGTGGAAATCAAGAAAAAGAACAAATGGAATACTTATGGAAAACATAAGTATGCCAAGGTTAGAGGTAGATAAGGTTCACCAATTAACAATTATGTTAGTAGAAGATGAGATAAAAATTGTGACGTATAATCAATCTGCAGGAAGGTCTCTAGGAATAGATGGTATTCCTGTGGAAGTTTGGAAGCTAGAAGGAAAAAAAAGTGATAAAGATCTGAATGGTTTTATTTAACAGTATTTTAAAAGGAGGGGAAGCACCAACATCTTGGAAGAAAGCTGTGGTGACTCTATTACCTAAAGAAGGTAAAGACCCATCAGCTCTAGCTTCATATAGGCCCATTTCAGTTTTAAACCATGATTATAAAGTATTTATGTCTGTAACAGCTGAAAAGAATTGTAAAGATGTTGCCAAAATTGACAGACATGGATCAGTGTGGTTTTGTGGAGGGGAGGCATATATTTGATAACATTACTAGAACAATGATGATCCAGTGGGAATCAGAATGCAAGAAAACAGTGCTGTTGTTGGTGAGTCTTGATGCACAGAAAGCGTTTGACTGAATAAACTGAGATTTTATAAGTAGGTCATTTGAAGCATTTGTATTCCCTGATACAATGATAAGGTTAGGCAGGAGAATATATGAGGGATTGAAGACAAAATTTAAAGTGGGAGTATTCTTTGATATTTTGTGTCTGAACAGAGGAAGCAGGGGTGTCCTCTTTCCCCTTTGTTACCTGTGTTAAATTTAGATCCATTGGCTAAGAAAACAATGGACTCAGAAATTCAAGTATATAATTGGTATAGTAAATAAGAAAAGTTGGCTTTATTTACAGACAATATTATTTTGTACCTGACAGAACCAGAAAAGGACATCTTGGTGTTGTGGAACATTCTGGGACAGTTTCAAGTGTTTTTGGGATATAAAATGAATGAAGACAAAACAAAGGCTATGTTGAAAACTATGTATCCACCCATGAATTGGTTCAAAATTACCTACATTTATGGGGACACAATCAATGAGGTATTTAGGAGTATGGGTTAAAAAGAATTATGTTATGGCAGCTAAGAATATGTGGGAAGATACTAATCAAAAGATAATAAAAAAACTGAGAAACTTGAAACTCCTGTTTATTGATATGGAAAGCAAGATACAAGCACTGAAAATATTTTAGGCCCTTTAGTTTTATATACAAGTCAGGCATATTTATATCAACCAGAGGATACATTGTGAGCAGTAATTACTAAAGAGCTGAATGATTTTCTCTGGGAGGTGAAGAGGGCAAGGGTCAAGTGGGATAAGTTGATCCTTTGAACAGAACAAGGTGGTTTAGAAGTACCTGATTTGAAGGGATATTTTAGAGCTATGCAGCTAAGGTTCATAGACATAACGCAAGCAGAAAGTTAGAATTTAAAGTGGAAAGGAACAGTGATGATGAAGTAGGGAGAAATTCAAGAAATAAGGAGAGAGTGGGGTTTTGGATGCAGATTCTTAAGCAGAATAACAACAGCCATGCATAATATTATATTCCTAAAGTTAGGAGAAAGCATTCTAAGAACTAAATAAATACAAGAATGAAGAAAAGAGATTCTGTTGAAAGGGATGACTGCAATTACAGATGCAGAGAATGGGCAAGAAGTTTGGAATTTACTAGAGAAGACTGACAAAGGAACCAAGGTAATGCGAGCAAATAACTGGAGAGGGAAAGGTAATGGAATGGGAAGAGGCTGAGAAAACATTTGGATTGCAGACTAGAAACTGCCTTTACTATCAGAAATTTATTTCAGAGTAAAGACAAAGAAAAGGGTACAGGGGAACCCTAAATGAATGACCTGATTTGGTAGAGATTTAGTTGACTCAAGAACAGAAGCACTGTTAAAAAAGGATAGTTAGGGTATGTAAAATATTGCATAAGAATCAATCACAGGAGATTAAAAAGATTTGGAAGAGAGATTAGATAAGTAATTCACAAGGAAACACTGGGAGTACATATTTATGGTGCTCAAATATGCAACAAAGTCTAGAAGATTTAGGATTCTTGCTTGAAAGTGTTTACATAGGTATGTTTATACCCAAGCAGACTCCAAAGAATTTTTCCTCAGGTAGATGGCAAATGTTGGAGTTGTGATGGGGAAGAAACAGGTACTTGTGAACACATATTTGGGAGTATAATAAGTTGGCAAATGTTAAAAAGTCCTCAAAGAAGACTCTATTAGAAATATTGGGTTAGCAAATAGGTGTGACTAAGGAAATGTGTTTTCAGAGGTTCATAGGTTTGTAGGTGTTTACTAAGGAAATGTATTTTTGGGCAGGGATACAGGATTTGGATTTCTTAGAGACGGCAAGGTCTCATTAAATTTAATTCTGGTGCCTGCCCAAAAAAAAAAAAAAAAAACAATTACTAGAAAATCAAAGTTTAAACTAACTATATTTGAAGTAGTAATATTGTAACAAGTGTAAAAGAACTGGAAGTGGGATTTCTATAAAAGGGTAGGAGAAAATTACATAGAAAAAATGGAAACTCTGGGAATGATACATGCAGAATAATATATCGGAGGAGGGGTGAGGTTTAAGGGAAGGTAGGAACTGAGCAATTTATGTAATGTTGGGTTGATGATAATTGTATTAAAGAATGTATGTGATGTATAATGTTTGTAACCTTGAACATGTTAACATGGTTTGTTTTCTTTTATGTGAAAGTGTGTTAGCTTATCTCTTCAGTGATAATTCAATAAATGTGCTAAAAAAGGTTTCCCTGTACATACTGATTTTATATTGCAGATTTATGAAAGGAAAATGTTAATTTGTTTGCCACAAAATACTAGTGTTACAGTCAAGCAAAAGGCTATAATTCTGTAAGTGTGCAAGGTAGATCCACAATGTCAGTGAGTAAATTGTTCAGCTGTTCAAAAGCTTTACAATGAGATATGACAAGAAGAGATAGCATACTGCTTTTTTGTGATATTGCAAAATCTATGCATGCTATTCATATAATAATTTCACAATATTTCAAAAGAATATTAATCTGCAAAATCATTTGTGTTAGGTGGCAAGTATCAGTGGTAGCATCATGTGTCGTAATGTTTTGTATAAGATGGCACCATTTGTTCACCTGTAGGTCACACAGCTTTTATGGAATTCATGAAGTTATGAAAACAAAGGTAACAGTCATAACTGCTTTACTAAAAGAACATTTATATCTAAGAATGTCTTTACATTCAGCGCCATTTTTATGCTATTTTCTAGTACCCCACTGCTCAAATACACTATCCCTAACATGACAATATTACACTGTGCTTTTGCATTATTAAGGTAAACAGGGAAATGTTCTATTTTTCCTTAATATTTTGCAAGCACTCCTCAGTAACTCCAACTCTGCACATCCTATGCTGACCATTTCACTGTCATGCTGACCAAATCATGTCAGCTTATAGATGCTTAAGTTTTATGTATGTACCTTTAACAGGACTGCGGAAATTAGACTTTGAAAACACAGATGAGTACACTTGTTTCAGGAGTACAGGGAAGTCTCCTTTAAAGATAAATATGCTTTTTATCCGATACACATTAACTCCTGATGAGTATTCTGTTATAGGAATCAATGAGTTAAATCCTTAACCTATGGGATATATTATTGCAGGAAGCAAATCATTCCTAACAGTCTACACTAAGATGCATATGGTGTATGTCTGGCTACACCATCAGCATAGTACATGTCTGTTTGTTCAAGATTTTTTTTCCTGGGCTTATTGTGCACCATGAGCTGTACATCTCCCCATCCAATTTAGGAGGCAGCATTCATAGCTGGGAAGGTGCTACTGTTCACAGATTCTGATGATCATATCTGAGGATACTATTTTATTGGGTTGGTATCCAATCTGCAAGACTGTGAAGATATCACAAGTAAATCCTATGAGCCTATATAGAGAATATCATACAATTCCCATTTCTGTAATATTAAAAAGCAACATGAAAGGGTGTGAAAAGGAGAATGGTCCACATTTTATTATCTAAAACCAATATAATGCAAGTAGAATCTGTCTTTAAAACATTGGCAGAACCCTCTGTGCCTGTAATCTCATTATTAACAACACTTGTTCCCATATCAGGACTAAACCCATTTCTTTCAGCAGTATTCATGAGCATTGTGCACTGTGGAGCAGGGTTTGTGTACTATAGAAGGGTGCTCTTAACCTCTTCAGCATTCACAATACCTCTTACACAATGGTGCAAGATCCAGAGTGTGGTATTGCCGCTTTGTGTACCACTAGTATAACAAGCACCTAACTAATACATAAATTCCCCCACCCCATATATAACATAATTCATAAAGCCAGCATAATTGGAATACCAGCTGGTCCAAGCAAGGTAACCTATGGGACAGTTACTGAAGACTGCAAAATGTGCTACACTTGTTGTTGTAGTGGTCTTTCTACCCCACTAGTATGTTGTTTAGCATACAGTGCTGAGCAATATACCAGTGCAAAATAAGCAAAACCTGTGCAACACCTCTACTGCATGGTAGGAAAATCCCTACCTACTAAAGAGTGCCCTACAGAGTAAGAGAAACTGTTACCTCATACAAACCTGACCCACCGCAACATGGTGAGGCTAGTATGCTCTTGACAATTATGCCAACAAAAGGACTGCATGAATTTAGGCTGGCTTTTGAAGTCAAAGATAATTGCATATCATTTCTTAAGCTATGCTAGAAAACTAAAAATCAATATCCTACATTGCTTTGAACTTATTCATAATGGTGCCTTCTATTATAATCGTACAGGTATTACCAATATTCTTGCAAACAAATTTACTGGTAACTTTACACCTCAAGACTTCTATTCAAAGGCACAAAATATCTGAATCCCTTAATACTCTCAATTATTTCTCAAGATTATTTAGTGAAAGTGCTAACCAAGAGCAAAAATACTTCTCAATGGAACCTGACAATATACCTGATTAATACTGTTAATAGTATTAAACATGCCTTTGCAAACATGCTCCTTAAACTGTTTAACCTAAATTTATCCACTGTTTTAGTACCAGATGAGTGGCACAATACAATAGTGATGCCCCTCCATAAGGGTAGCCTTGCAACCGACATAAGTAATTAAAGAGATATCAGCCTTACAAGCCTCATATGCAAAGCCATGGAATATATTATACCTATCTCATAAACAACAATGTCAACAATTTTATTAGACTTGACTCCCAGCAATTTGGTTTTGTGAAGTGTGGATCCTGTCTTTTTAATCTGGTAAACTTCTTTGAAAGGCTTACTGAGGTTGTAGATAGTGGTCATGCAGAGTTGTAGATAGGGGTTATGCAGAGTAAGTGACCTTCTCAAGGCCACTGACACCATTTGTCATGTTGGCATCACAGAAAAACCAAATGCTTTAAAAATCAAACCATATATAGCAAGACGGATAGCAAACTGGCTGAAAGACTGCACTCACACAGTGCAAGATATAGGTGTCTCAGAAAGTATAAAATTGACCAGCAGTGTCCCTCATGACTCAGTGCTGATAGCTCTTCTTTTTGGCATTTACTTTTCAGAGATCCAAGCAGAGAGACAAGACCTCTGGCTAACAAAGTTTCCAGGTGACTACAAACTGAGGGCTGGTGTTAAGTCACTTGATGGCACCTAAATTCCCCAGAATGAACTGTCCCTAGTAAACTCTTGTTGTACTAAACATGGGATTAAACTAAATGCTATAAGTGTAGTATCATCAATTTTAGTAGACAACCTATCCCATCATTATACTGCATAGACAACACACCATTCCAAAATGAAAGTATAGTCAGGGACCTAGGTCCTTAGGTTGATAGCTCCCTCTCTTTTGACCACCATGTGACAACAGTTGTTTCCTTTATGCTCAGCACTGATCAGACCAGTTTTCAAAATCAACGCCCCCTTTGGGATGTTTCTCACTAAACATATCTAACAAGTAAAAAGACTCAAGTACAAGCAAGGAGGCTGGATGAGATACTGCTGAGAATAATACAGGTGGGGCAGAATGGTTTTCAAAAGGAAGAAGGGCAGAAATGAACTGGTGGGTCCTCACAGAATACAAGGACATTGAAAAGAAAAAGGGAAGAGCACAGACAGTCATGGCCTTTTTGACTTATGAAAAGCCCTCATCACAGTCAGATGGAATGTCTGTGGGAGTTACTTAAAAAGAAGAAATATGGGAAAATGTATAGGATTGATAAAGTAATTTACAATAAAACCAAAAATGCAGATAATGCTAAATGGTAAAGTTTCTAGAGCAGTAAAAGCAGAGAAGGGTTTCATACAGGGTGCCTTCACTCTCCCCAGGGCTCTTCCCCTATGTTTGTGCTAATGTCTTCCTCTCTTCAGATTCCAGCTCTTCTATGATATCAGTGAGAAATCAGCAAGGAAAGAAGACCCTGTTGAGGCTGACTCTAGTCTGGCATTGTGAAGAGACAAGAGAGGTGTAGAATAAGTGGGAGACCACGACCACGGGTGGAAACCCTTTCTCTTATCATTTTTTCACTTACCTGGTGTAGTAGGAGGGGTATGAGCCCCACCAGAGCTCTCATTTCTGGTTTCAACTGCTGGGCATTCAAGCATGACCTCTTCCAGGAACAGTATCAGGTGGGGTGTTTGACTGGGACAGTGAAACTGTCAAAGAATAATGCAGGTGTCCTAAGGCAAGTTCAGGCATTAAATAAAGCAGAATGACTTATATAGGCTTGAGGGGAAAGTAGAGGAAGCCACAAAGAAAGTGACAAGGAAAGGAGAGGACAAGACAGAATGGTGGCATACTGGGAAAGCTGAATGATGAAAAGTCCTCAAAATAAAATCAGAGATGCATAAAAAGATATAGAGTGGTATCCATTTGAAATGCTGGGACCCACTAGAGTGAGTCCTGAATTACGGAGACCTAATGGCTAAAAACTCTTACATATACTAAGTCCTAGTTGTCCATTTCTCAAAATATTCCCCTTTCCCCTAGGTATGGTGATCTCAGAGTTGGTATATATAATTTTGGGTGGGTGTTCATAGGTTCGTAGGTGTGTACTAGGCTAACAGCCGTGGAGCCTATATAAGGCTAGCCCAAGAAGATTCCCTGGCATCATGCTGCCCAAAATTAGTTCCCAGTGCCCCTGTCAAGCAAAGCCATTGAAGAGATCCCCAGGGTGAACTTCCTATTGCCCATCCAATTGTCAAGATTTCTCTTAAAGAGGGCCAGTAAAGTGCTCTGCTTGATATCAATGGGAAGTTTGTTCCAGAGTATAGGAAGTCTCTGGGTTAGGAACCTGTCTCTCCAGCATGTTCTGTTTATTGTTATTATTTGAGGTTTATGTCCCTGGAGTGTGTGGCATGGAGGGATTGGGATTTCTTTAGGTGTAGCATGTCTAGCAGCTCTGGGTCAGACATGGCTTTGCAAATCAAGCAGAGATCGTCTCTAAGTAGGCGATAAGACACAGAGTATAACTGGAGTTTTCTGAGTCTGTCTGAATAGGGTATATGTCTAAGGCCTAAGATCCTCTTAATGAGGTATTTTTGTGGCCTTTCCAGTTGTAGGTGTCTAGTGAGGTGCATACCAAATGGGGCATTGTATTCTATAATAGGTCTAATGAGGGACGAGTAGAGAGGGATTATGACCTCTTTCTTCCTGGATGAGAAACCTTTTGCAATGAGATGTGCCACATAGAAGGACTTTCTGACTACAGCGGCAATGTAATTATCAAAGGAGAGGTTGCTGTCAACCTGTGTCCCCAGGTCTCTTATCAAACCTTCAGTGTTTATTGGACTACCGCCTATGTAGTAGTTCATGGGCACCGAATTTTTCCCAAAGGGAATGACAATGCACTTTTTGGCATTAAGCTTAAAGCCATGGTTCTGGCACCAGTCATTGGTGTCAGTGAGGCCTTTTTGTAGAATGTCTATATCAGTTGGAGAATCAATAATGGCTCCCAGTTTGCAATCATCTGTGAACTGGGTTAGCCAGAGTCCCTTTGTGCTGGCTTGAATGTCAGAGAAGTAGATGCCAAACAGGAGAGGACCTAGGGCAGATCCCTGTGGGACACCACTTGTAACTGGTCAGTAGTCAGATTTGGAGTCCACTACTTTCACAGTGTCGGTTCTATCAGTGAGCCAGTTGGTAACCCATCTTATGACATAGGGGTTTATGCATAGTTTAGTGAGTCTATCTATGATTCCTAAATGAGGGATGGTGTTGAAGGCCTTGGCAAGATCTAGGTAGGCTGTGTGAACTGCCTTGCCCTCATCCACAGCTCTGGTGACAGACTCGAAGTCTATCAGGTTGAGCAGACATGATCTACCTTTCACAAACCCAAACTGTGTGAGGTCCAGAGTTTGGAGATTCTCCATGTCCTTATTTATAAGGTCCATGATGATACGCTCAATAGCCTTACATATCAGACTCGTCAGACTAATGGGGTGGTAGTTGCCAGGGTCTGTAGTCGCTCCCCCTTTGTGGAGTGGGATGACCATAGCAGTGTGCCATTCAGTAGGAACAAAGCCTGAAATGAGGCTGTGATTGAACAGGGTAGTCATGTGTGGTGCCAGTTCACTTTGTTTTTCATGTAGAACACAGCCAGGGATATTATCAGGTCCCATGGAAGCTGTATTCTTGGCTTTGGATAGTGCGTATTTTACCTGTGTAGCTGTGATAATAGGGACTTGGCATTCCTCAGGTATTGTGATAGGCTCTTTAGTGGGTGAAAGGGGGGTAAAGTTTGCACTGAACCTGTTGGCCAATATGTTGGCATGCCCTCACATTGAAGTTTAAAGAAGATATATACAAATTCGCTCTTTTCCTGAATTTTCATTTTTTTTGTTTTTGGTTTCTTGGTACTCAGCACTTCGAGTGCAGACATTTTAATAGAGAGCCTATTAGAGTATATAGGGTTTAGGCAGTAGATGGAGTATTAAGAGTGTTTCACATACAGTGTCTGATACCAAAAAGTTTCTATAAGGGGGAAGGGAAAGAGATGCTGGACATGCATAACAGAAGAGGCAGCCATGAAACATTCTGAAAATGTATCTGTATACAAAAGATCTGGGCAGAGGCTCTGGAAATGTAGAGGATATATGGAAGGATATATGGAAAAGAGGGGCAGCAGTGAATTTTGCATTTGGGGTATAGGGAATGAAGACTGGTGTTGTCAGGAAAAAGAAAATATATTTAGAGTGAAGCATTGATAATAGGGAAACTCTCAGCTATACAGAACAAATCTATGTAGCTACTGCTTCTTCAGGACAAATAGAGTAATTGTCATATCTTTTCACACCTAAGTCAATGTTCATGTGATTATGAACTGTAAAACACAGTCCAGCATGATGAAAGTAAGCTTAGGATTAATCACTTGAAAACTGACTTATGTGAGTTCTCCTTACTAAACTGTAACATTTTAACTGTTGCTCTCCTTCGTTAGATTTACTTGAATATGTACAGATTCTATAATTTTAGCCAAAATTTAGCTGCCATCAATAACACAATTTGTAGATTTTGAGCAGACAGTGAGATGAAATTATGGGCATTTTGAAAAGTTATGGATGCATGACATGAATGTAACCATGTAGCCACAGTACCTTCAGAGCACAGGCGTATATGAGTATGATTAATTATTGACACCACAAACAGAACAGGTCCTGACATGCTTCTGGCAAAATAAGACTGTCAGAGTTTGCAATAATCAAAGATGGAAAGTCAGTATTTGTTCATAGGTTTGAGCAAAATGAAAACAAGTTTTTATAGGTAACTCTAAGAAAATGACAGAAAAAAAATGAATGCCTAAAATCCCCAAATCTGAATAATATAGTTCTCCTGCATGTAAATATCTTAGTCTGCAGTAAAGTAAGGCCAAAATTAAACAGAAAATAAAAAAGAAAGAACAGTAGTGGCTTTCCTACGTGCACAATGCTGAGCAATTTAAAGGCTCATGGGGCATTTTTTATTTTTGTATGGAATATTATTGTCTGCTATCATCTTAGTACACAATCATAAACCAGTAAAGGCAGGATTAATATCTAAGAAAAACATTATGCTCTGATCTTACTATTCCTAAAAGAGACCACCACTATTAACTGGAAATCTTCAAGCATCAAGGAATTCTACTCTGCAGGAATATTATCCAGAGGTATATTTTAAAACACTGCTTAACCAAAAATATACTCATGTAGTCGGAGGATTCCTTGGGATCATTCTGAAACTCTTTCTTTAGTGACTTATAATGAATGATCATGTGCCTTTGCCACACACATCGGTTTAGATGGGTTAGAACATCCTGATAATGAGTAGACATTTCATTTGTTGAGCTTTCTAGATTATCATGAGATCATAATATGGTGCAGCACTAGTCTCTCTCTCTCTCTATATATATATATATATATAAATATATATATATATATATATAGCTAGTGCACATGAACCTGGATCATAAATATCTTACATATGAATAGGTGCTATTGAAAATATGAATACACCTTCTGACTGTCTTTGTGTTTCATTATCTTTTCACAAGCCGACTTGTCTCCCTCAGAAGCAGGCCATGTAACCAATGGATAGTTGGCAAAAAACTGCTTTAGGGTGGTTTGTCATAAATGTGTCATGAAAGAAGGATGTTATGGCAAGGGGAATTTGTCCTTATCTTATAGTGCAACAATGTTGGAGTTTATTTTATTAACCTGAGGACTGCAGTGGTACAGCCCATATATGAGATATCGGGGACTTTGCAGTTACAAAAACATTTGACTTGTGTTTTCATCAAATACACTTTCAGTGTTTTTTTCATTCTTACTTGATAAACTATTCACTGGTGATATGTCCTTAACACTTTATCTTTATTCTACTATTTATTGAATAAGAAAATCTTAACTAATAATAATAATAATAATAATAATGCAATAATAATAATAGTAATAGTAATATTAAGCTTTCTAGCTTAAAAGGTCTAATCTTAGTAAGCATATCAGTCATTAATCTCTTCTTCTTTGTGAGAGATAACATCAATAGTCAGTTTAACAACTGCTTCTTTAAAAAAGTAATTTCTGTCAATAATTTTCCAGCTGCTACATCACAGACTTTGATGCTATTTTAAACAGAACTCGTGGCCTATTTCCAAAATTTCTGTTTAAAAACAGACAGCAGAGCCATAAGACCAAAAGTTACATTTTGCCTTCCTCTTTCCTTGGCATTCAACATTGTCCTCATAAATAATGTACACGTGTATTTTTTATTTTGTATCACCTATGATTAGTGACTATCTATAGGTTCCTTGTGCATTATTGT
Organism: Protopterus annectens; assembly: GCF_019279795.1. Lineage (NCBI taxonomy): Eukaryota > Metazoa > Chordata > Ceratodontiformes > Protopteridae > Protopterus > Protopterus annectens. The sequence goes on from NC_056725.1 coordinate 1,958,713,863, forward strand.
ACACAACCCCACCTCTGTAAATGCCTTGTATCTGAAAGTATGCTGCTGCTCAGCGTATGCTTATCCTTCTCACTGTGTTTGTAACAAGTCTATTTCCATCCCTGTAACTGGCCTCAATGGATGTTTCAAAAGGTTTCAAAGTGTCTAGTTTAGGCATCCTAGGGCCACAGCTTTGTTGTTTGCAGATGATGTTGACATCTGGATCTCAAATGACTGTGTAATTTTTGTAAATGGAATGCTACCTCTAGCCTACATTATGACTGAGAAGGGCCCTTTGGCCTAGCCCCATCATTCACTCTTAGTTCAGCATCTCGTGCCTCTGTACCAGTCTCACAAAATAATTTTAACCTCTTCACTTACAGTTACAACAGCTCGATCCCCTCCCCTGCTCTCCTCTCCTGCTGGTTGCTGCCATTGCCATGTTTCCCAGGTTATTTGCAGGTCTTCCAGTGCTGAGACTTTTTTTACACTGGATCCAGTTTCCACTGCTTACTGACTTATCTGTTTTCCCTGCTTATTCAGAATGTACCCTTTTAGGGCCTTATCAATGTCTGGTGTTGGCTGACCATCCCTGGCCACTGATTTAGCTTCATGCTTTTACCATTCTAATACACTCCAGCAACTCTACTTTTCTTACGTCTTAGTGTAGTACAATCCCTTTATTTATCTTGCAGAATGTCCATAGTTATGATAGGCACTCTGTTAATGTTTTTATATTTATGTACTTATTTACTTACTTTATTATGCTGCAGCAATGTTGCACTGGAAAACTTTGAAAAAGAGAAATTACATTTACTTATTTATTTAACATTTGTTGACCAGGAAAGTCCGACTAGGACAGAGACTATTTTCAGTGGAAGCCCAGGGAGAAATACTCCAGAAGCATGTCTTTGTAATGTGGGAGGGAACTGGAGTACCTGGAGCAAACCCACATGAATGCAGGGAAGACATGCAGACCCTGCACAGAAGGCACCCCAGTCAAGAGTTGAACCGGAGAACCTCTTGCTGTGAGGTGACAGTGTTAACTGCTGCACCACTGCACCACCCAAATTGGACAAAAGCATACATTAAAAATGAAAGAGACTTTACTGAAGAACGTTAGAAACGCATATGAGTTAACAACCTGGGATAACATTCTAGGTAAATATCTAGAATGATTATAAAAGCATAAGAGAACCAAGAGCATATCTACATACTTACTGGCCAGAAATATGTTAAATCGTCCATAGGTAAGTACTAGGCTAGCTGCCCTTGTGGGCCATTTTAAGAGCAGCCAGTTTACCTTTTGTTGATTGAATTAACCCTAACTCATTTGGTATTAGAGTGGCCTCACCCATTCCATGGCCAATAATCATATATTACCTCTAGAGATAATAACTAGGATCATACCATAGGTAATTTGATGGTGCCCATGCATGGGATAAAGCATTTAGGAGATGCAATTGTTCATTACTAGTACAGGGAGCAGACCTTGGGTAATTTTTCTGTTTTTCATCCATAGATCCAAGCTGTGCTTGTATATGTGTATGCTGATGGGGAGTCTGTTCATAACAAAACTGATTTAAAATAAAACTGAAACTTTGTTTGAAGTCTTTTTTAGTAGTAAAACTGACAAAGTTTTTTTTTTTTTTTAATTTTGCACTGGTTGCAGTATTTTCAACTCAGACTGACTCAGTTACATACATAATATCTTTAAGGACTCAAATTCCGACATAGCTGTACAAAGACATATTATCCCTTTGCTATATCAGACATCTTTTTATTAGCCTAACGTGAGTGCAGATATCATAGACATAGTCACATATTTTAACCTCTCCCAATATAAATATCAGCAGGCAGAAGCACAGATATTGATGTTAGGGAATACTACAGACATCAGTTGCATGTTTTTGAAAAGACTAGCATTGAAAATATGCTAATTGTACAGGTTGGGATTAGTGGTTGGTTTCACAGCACAGCAGGATTAAGCCTAGACTTCAGGTCAGATGACACAGAACTGAGTAATGATGCATGTGCTGAGTAAGCCACCTGGAAGGGGTGAGAGTGCATGGCTGACATAGGCTTGTCCATACTGGAGATGTGCGAGGTGGCCCAGTTTACTGTATTACAGATACCAGATGAAGGCAAGGTGTTAAAGTGAGGTAGTGCATGAACTGGGAATTATGCTCTGGTTTGCCATGCAGCTGGTAGCACCATAGCTGCATTTCAGCACATGCATGGAAGCAAACATCACTGGGCCACAAGAGTCACACTGCCAAGTGGAGATGAACTGAGGCTCAATCAGAAAACTTGTGTATCCATGCAGGATGACTGCAATGATCCTCAGCTCTGTCTTCCTCATCCAGTGTTTTCACTAGTGGGAAGAACGGAGATATGAATTGATAAGTGGAAAAAAAAAGCATGGAGGGGAAAATATATAGAAAATAAACTACAGTTAGTATTTTAGTTACTGTTAAGTATTTTTCATGTCTATTGGTAAAAGTACATCTTGACATGCTCAGTAGTGGTTTAGTAGTTTTTTTTTCTCAAATATTTTAGCTTGAGATATGGTTTCTTCAAGTCACTCATGCTCACTAGGTGATGCAACAATGTATTTTAAAGTCTATATATTTTTTTAACTCTGGGATCAATGGTTCCTAGAGGAAAAGTAGTCATTTTTCACTTTTATAAAAAATATTGCTCTTTCTTCTAGCTGCGGTAGCGTTGTCGCCTCACAGTTAGATGTTGCATGTTCGATTCACAGTTAGAGCGTCTTCTGTGTGTCGACATGCGTGAATGGGCATTCCTTCATTGAAAGTTGTGCGTTAGGCCTGGCAAGCCAGCACGTAAAAATCTACTGCCAATCATTAGCGGACCGGAGTTCCACTGTGGCGACCCCTAACCGGGAAAAGCTGAAAGACAGTTTTATTGCTCTTTCTTCTAGCTGGAGATAACTCAGAGTGAGAATATATAAATAAAGGAGACATAGGAGTGGAACCCTCACATATCAGGTATAGGCTCCTCTGCAAAATCTTTATATTGGGTTATTTTTATGAGCTTCTGTGTTTCTTAAATAAATATGTTTAGAGGTTTCTGTACCCAGAGCTATTGGATTTATGCTAACATATGTGAGTAGTCATGTTTAAAATGCTTGGATTTAAATGAGATATAATAGACCCATTTCAAAGCACATGTACCAAAACCATTCTAGCCTACGGACATTGATAACTGGGAAAATTTTAATTTGGGACATGAATGGTGAAGCTTTAAAAGGCTCTTAGCCTATTAATCTCCTGTGATCCCATGATCCTATGTGGTTTTGCTGGCTCCCAGTTGAAATGCTGGCACTCAAAATGTTGAGTGCCAACAAGCTGGAATAAAAAAGACTGAAAACACAGAAGAAGAGCAAGTCTTGAAAATCAGGCTTCCCCTTCAAGCTTCTTTTTCTAGGGGGGAAGCCCCTCTGCACTTCTCCATATGGAGGGCAAGCATCCACCAAACTTATATATACCACCTCTGAAATCATCATACCTCAGTCTGAGTGACCTTTTTACTCATTGTTTTAGTTTGTTAGTTGGGATATTTTGCAGTCACCCTAAGGTTTATGGATATCAGCTAGGTACGACAACCCTGTGTTTCCAAATGTTAGCCAAACATTCCACTTATGCTGTGCTGACAATGACATAAGAACGTAAAAACATGCATGTCCACACCCTGTGGGGTTTGGCTTTATTGGCCTGAATTTGGCCATAAATAGGCTTAAAATAAAAAGCCATGGACATTCAGAATTGCCATTTAGCTGACACACCTGAGGGTAATTTGCATATATCCCATGTTGCCTCTGTGAAGATAGGTGAAGGCTGCCAGCCTAACTAGATAGAATTTTGTAGATGATTCTGTCATTTGTAAATATTAATGTAAGCCACAGGCTTGTTTTCTTAAAGGGAAACTATCTTGTTACTAAAATCCCATTTTTGCCTCGGACCGAAGCTGAAAACATTGCCACCCACGGAGCTAATCACCTCCCTTTTTGTGACATCATTAATGAGGTTCTAACAATCCCACCCACCCACCTTGTTAACATCCTCCCATTCCAGTTTTGTTTCCCCCCTATAAACTGAGTGACCATCGCTGTAGTTCCTATATAGGGACAGCTTTTAAATATTGCTCTTATAGATTTAAAGTTGCGAGAGTAATATTTGTCTAAGCGTGCATTTTTTTTTAAATATATGAAGTCTGAAATGCAAATATATGACATTCAAGTAGTAGGTTCAGTCCTCGGTGATTTGCCATAAAAACACAAAATTTATGAGGAACTGACCAAAAATATGAGGCAGAAATCTGGACATTCTGGACAGTTGAGAGGTATGTGACAGCCTCAGATGTGAAGAGACAATCCTGATTGCTTTTTAATGTAATACTGGCTTTTAAAAGCCGGTATTGCATTTGCAGTCAAACCTCAGCGCCGTAGCGCTCTCTGTGTGTTCTTATCTGTAACAACTGTTGCTAACAGTTTGCTGCAGATTAAAAGTCAACACAAATGGTTTCTTTCCTTTTTTTTTACACTAAAATTTAGCGTGTTCTATTGAAGGCAGTTTTTTTAACTAAAACATGACCGCTGAAGCGCTCCGTGAAGGCAGGTACACACTGTAGCAACTGTTTCTACAATGTAGCAAACAGATTGCTACAGTATAAACAAAGCAGAGTATTTTTTTACTAAAACATGAGTGAGAGTAAAAATGGAGGGGTGATGCTTTTTGATGAGAGAGAGAGTTGTGGCTGGGGCATCCCAAATATGTCCCAAAATGGACCCTGTATTTGCTAAGTCGGGCCTGGTGACATCACACTGCTGTTTTATATTAGCACCATCATAATATCCAACTCTCAAAAGACCATATGCTAACAAGAAAATGAGTAAAAGCAGATTCTGGGACGTTATATACTTCCATTACTGGTGCAATGACTGCAAATGCGTTTTACCAGTTTTTGTGTAGAACAGTTTCGTTTTTTACCACTAGCTACTTATAATTATGATTGCGATTCTTATGGTCACAACCATTTCTCAAAAAAAAAGCGCTCAGTGAAGGCAGATACAAACTGTAGCAAATGTTTCTACAATGTAGCAAACAGATTGCTACAGTGTAAATGAAGTGGTGCATTTTTTAACTAAAACATTAGTCATTTATAAAATGAAATTATTTAAAACACCACATTAAGACATCTTTACCAGCAAAACTAAAATAATGTGAATACAATGCAAAGCCATTGCTTCTTTCTGAGTAGAGTTTTTGCTTTCTGCTTCATTTTTTGAAAAATCTTTAATGCCAGAAACCTAACATACATCTGTCCTGAACTGCAATTAATATAACGATGTTGGTTTAATGCCATTTTTATGACTAATGTAGGAATAGAAGGGATGCATCTTCATCTACAGAATAAAACTGCATTATGACATTTTTCTTTGATCCCTATTTTTGTACTTTAGTCTTCCAGTCTCTTCCTTCTCTTTGCCTGACTTTCTATGATAGGCTGTTATTAATGTCACATATTATTTATTTCCCACAGAACGCTCTTCATCTGACAGACTGTGCACACTTTTGCCTTTTCCTTATCATGGCTTACAGTTCAATACAACTTTTTATTCAATATTTTAGTCATTATGTTCCACAGTTACTTCTAACTTATTTAACATTAACTCTTTATCTTCTGAAATATATTTACAAGAACATACTAAATCTAGTGATCAGATGGTTTGTATTTCAGTATGCACAATATGGGATTCTAGGGTGCTACTGGAACCTCAAGGCATGCTTTACATAGTTTTACAAATTTCTCCCATCCACCACAGAAAGCAAGGTTGCTAATATTAACCACATTGTCTTTTACATACCCTTTCTTTCTCAGATGGCATGCTTTTACCTAAGAGTGTCTGTATAGGTCACTCCTCCAGGGGTTGTATAATCCCATTGCTGACTGTGATATAAAACCTGCCATCTGGGTAAGCATCAGGGATTGGGTGTTCTGCATATTGATAAATTTTCTGAAAATTGTGTGCCTTGCCATCAGCCCATAGGATGACTAACGTGCAAGCTTAAACACCAAGCTACTTGAAAACATATGTTTTCTTATGTTTGGCAAGCAACAGAGGTCATACACTACTGAATAACTTGGTAGAGAACACCAACAATTCTCAGAGAAGGTCACTGTCACCGGGATATATTACTTTTCAGTCCTTGGAGAGGGTAAGCCAATGGCCAACTTTTACTCCTTTGTATCAACAGCTGATCCTCTAGCAGCTATTATGTTAACCAAACTTGTCATTGCTGGTACTGGCAGTAACTTGTTCTTATTCCTTTAGAAGATCTACCTTATAAAATATAGCAACACAAGAGGTATTCCATAAGGTCTCTACTGTAAATGGGATCTGGGCCCAGCACGATCTTCCTTATTGTCAAACTGCAAACATGACTTAACATATCTATTTATCTACCTGTATGGATAGCTTTCTATATACAGTTAAACTATGGGCTCAGTAAACCAAGAATGATTTAAGCCACTGAAGCTCATCAGCTTACATCATGAAATCCATGATCTTATAATATTGTAGTACAAACAAATGCTCATATCTGTATATGCATAACTGTCAATACAGAAGAACAGCAGAATTGTTCAATGGAATCTGATATTCAAAGTGTCATCATTTATCAGTTTCAGTCTTAGAATTTACATCACCATACACAACTGAATGTTAATTTCTGCAGATTTCTGCAGAGGTATGCTAAATGCAAAATACTGGTGGCAACCAAACATATGTTTCTTTGTGGCTTGCTACTCACCTTGTAATGTCTGTGGTAAAATAGATGTCATCTATATAGGGAGAGGGGATATTCATTGACAAAATGTAAAATAGACTGTAGAAAATGTGGCAAGCCTGTATATTTTTGGCTTGATCATGATATGAATATATCTGAAGAAGCTAAGAAATATGTGTACTATAAACACAAAATGAAATAGAAGGTGGGGGCAGTGACACAGAATGCGATAATGAAAAAGAGAACACAATGCAAAATAGGCAAGTAATAAATGAAGAGAACATTATTAATGTGTAGAATAAGAGCTTATTTGATATCTAGAATCTGAGGAGAAAATGAAAATACAGAAAAAGTTAAGAATAGAAGATACAAACATTCAACAGGAGGGAGGGTAAAGTATGTGAAAATAAAAATACTTCTTCCAAAGGACAGGAAAAAGGAAAATTATACTAATACACTCAGTAAACGGTATTATCAATATCAGAAGGCTGCATGTATTTTATTGGTGACTAATTGATGTTGCAAGCAATATCTTTGTTAAATACAAGATACTGTAAAGGAATTCAGTTTGAATTTATGTGGAGCAAGAAAAGAATTTGTGATTTTGATCCTGACAGATGTTCAGGAATAGCAGTATTAATATTTCAACCATTAGCTGCAGAGAGAAGGATTAAGGAAAACTCTGTGATGCTAACAGTTGTGTATGCAAGTATGTATTGAAACTGGAAGAAGCAATATGTTTGTATTGAGAAAGAATGACAAGATCATTATTAACAGCTTATTCTGAATTGCAACATAAATGTCTCAGATATTGTCCCAGTATTCTTTGCTTCTTCAAAAACCTTTTCCCATAGTTTATTGTAGGAGTATTATTG